>NC_046976.1:21380505-21452126 GCF_009769545.1 Cyclopterus lumpus | reverse complement strand
CGTAGATAAAGTCTGGTTCTCTGTTGAAGCCGAGGCAGCTCGCCTGCTTCCTGAAATGTTCCAGCTCAGAGTCCTTCAAGGTTGTTCCTCTTGCTGGAGACAAAACAACAAAACAGGATGAATGCTTCACATATGAAATGTGTTTTATTTATATTTAGACATGTTTTCTCTCAGGCTTGTTCCTTCCTACCAAACAGATGAAGACCACTCATGATGTGCTCCTCCGCTGTAATGTCATCGTTGAGTCCCATCTTCTTGTACATTTTGTCCAGGTATGTGACGGTGCGGTTGAAGCTATAGAGCAGACAGCCGTCACAGGTCGGCAACATGTGGTTCAGGGATGTGAAGTTGTCGACTGAGGACAGAAACTGTATATTAATCATCTCCACTGAAAATCTACCAATGTTCTTCTGGTAGACTTTCCAGAAACATATTTTGTGTTTGATATATTCCAGCGATGTCCTCAGACAGGACAGAGGTTCTCTTCACTTTCCCTGTGCTGCAGAGGTTGTGTTTGTTTTAATCAGTGATGATGGAAGTTGAAAGAGTCCACAGCCATGCTATCAACTCTGTAGCATCTGAAGTCAGCAGGACGATATGTGTGATGAATCTGCAGCTTTTAATAATCAGAAACATGATCTCTCTGGCTGGATTCTCTGACTGACAGAACTAACACAACAAAGATGTAGAAACTCCAGCATGGTGTTGGATCAGGTAACTTACATTTCATTATTAGAGTATTGTCTTCAACGGTTGCGTTCATGTTTAAAGACAGGCAGGTTCCATTTCTGAGAAAGAGACAAGAGGAAGAGCTGAGTTCATCTTCGAACATCATGTATACCTTCTCCTCCATGTGAGCTTCAAAAGTTAAGATTCCTCCCACTGCTGAACACTGAGTGATCCGTTTGAAAGCTCTAAGTGGACATTGAGCTGGAATTGTTTCCTCAAACTACTTCTCAGGTCAATGTCCTTTTACTATTATTACAAATATTGCTCCTGGACTTTTTAGGGTGTCCTTCCAGTGGAGAAAACATGTCAATGCTAAACATGTTGAAAGTGTATTTTGATTGATCTATAATTTACAGAATGTGTACATTGTCTGTACATGTTAAATTGTTAACAACTCACAACTTGTTCTCCGTAGACACATTAAGTGCATTTGGGCCGAATGTTGACGGGATGACATTATTCTTGTAGCTCTCGATGTTCTTCATGAAGCCGTTGTAAACTTCATTATCAGTGTAACCAAAGAGGAAGTGTGACTTGCCGTATATCTGTACACAAACAGGAAGTCAGTTAGTGAAAGCAGACACAACCATCATTCAATAATGGGTTGAAAATTGGACTAATTCTCTAATATTGAATCTTTTAAAATGAATTACATTTGAACCTGTTTAGTGGAGCATAACACAAAGCCTTGAAGCAGAAGGAGACTAGGTCTTTATCAATATCGACTACCCCGAGTTTGGTCCTTTTCTCTGATATTCGGGCTTCACTACAACACAACTGTGCCACTGATTTGTGATTATTTTTCAGTTTCTAACGGAATCCTCAAAGACTCTTAGAACCATCTGCATGAAAAACATTCAGTCCACTGCACGCTATATACATATATATTTGACCTGTTCCCAAGTTGCAGCACTGATCCAAACACATTAGCTAACTACCTGGAGCAGAAACAGTCACTTCTTGGCAAATGGTTGAAGTACTTTTTCATTGTGTTATTGTGTGTTCATCTTAGAAATGTTTGCTGCGCTCTGACTCAACGTAATGCCAACGCTAAAGGCATAAACTGAGGAGCAACTTCCCAAATAGCTGAATTCTGCTTCAGTGCTAATGCCTCATAGACAAACCCAGACAGATGAAGACTTACCATGGAGGGCTTCATAGACAAAGGCGTGATTAGAGGCCGGCATTCCTCAGGTGTCAGAGCCCAGCTGCTCAGAAACAGCCCCGCGACCAGGAAATGAGTGCTGAGCCACAGATTCATGATGCTACAGCTGTGAAGGAAAACACAGAGATCTCAGATGAAAGCTGCTCGTCACAGAAGTAACAATGACTGAGGCTCATCCGAGCTGGTCAGCCTTTTAAGAAGCTGCTGGGGGCTTGGTTTGTTCCCCAGTATCTACAGACGAGAAAGCCTTCCCCAGAATTAGGTTGGACGTGTTTGCCAGCAGGTCCAAAGGGTACATCAGGTCGGGGTGTAGGATTTCATAATGACAATTCTGGGTTTGTGTATTAAGCAAATTATTTACTGATTTGTTGAATTGTCCTTATCTACCAACGCACACAAACACACTGAGTATACAAAGCAGCACATGACGGCTTCAATCCAGCTCAAACTGGCACGCAGCCTGACCTCAGACATACTGTCATAAGTGTGCACAGTGACTCCCAAGTGGGCACTCAGTAAGCATGCTATGGGCCCACAATGAACCCCAATGGAGACCCACTCTGATCAGTACCTCACCTGGACCCCAAAGGGTACGGTCCATTCATGCACCGCACTTCGCAATGATAACGTAGCACACAGTGAGCTGGGCTCCAAATCTCTGAACTCAATTTCACCCCAATAATATTGATGGTTGCCTGTTGGAGAAACATTGATGGTTGCCTGTTGGAGAAACATTGATGGTAGCCTGTTGGAGAAACATTGATGGTTGCCTGTTGGAGAAACATTGATGGTAGCCTGTTGGAGAAACATTGATGGTAGCCTGTTGGAGAAACATTGATGGTAGCCTGTTGGAGAAACATTGATGGTTGCCTGTTGGAGAAACATTGATGGTTGCCTGTTGGAGAAACATTGATGGTTGCCTGTTGGAGAAACATTGATGGTAGCCTGTTGGAGAAACATTGATGGTAGCCTGTTGGAGAAACATTGATGGTTGCCTGTTGGAGAAACATTGATGGTAGCCTGTTGGAGAAACATTGATGGTTGCCTGTTGGAGAAACATTGATGGTAGCCTGTTGGAGAAACATTGATGGTTGCCTATTAGAGAAACATTGATGGTAGCCGATTGGAGAAGTATTGACGGTAGCCTGTTGGAGAAACATTGATGGTAGCCTGTTGGAGAAACATTGATGGTTGCCTGTTGGAGAAACATTGATGGTAGCCTGTTGGAGAAACATTGATGGTAGCCTGTTGGAGAAACATTGATGGTAGCCTGTTTGAGAAACATTGATGGTAGCCTGTTGGAGAAACATTGATGGTTGCCTGTTGGAGAAACATTGATGGTAGCCTGTTGGAGAAACATTGATGGTTGCCTATTAGAGAAACATTGATGGTAGCCGATTGGAGAAACATTGATGGTTGCCTATTAGAGAAACATTGATGGTAGCCGTTTGGAGAAGTATTGACGGTAGCCTGTTGGAGAAACATTGACGGTAGTCTGTTGGAGAAATATTGATGTTGCCTATTGGAGAAATATTGATGTTGCTTGTTGGAGAAATATGGATGGTTGAAAATGTAGGACTATGTAGGCTTCTTTTTTTCCAGTATTTACAAACTAGAAAGCTTTCCCCCAGAATTAGTTGAGCAATGTTTGCCAGCATACTCCCCTGCAGGTCCAAAGGGGATTTCAGGTCAGGGTGTAGGAATAATCAGGATACTGTGGGGTTTGTTTATTAATCATTCACTGATCTGTTGAATTATCTTTGGCCTACATTACTGAATATATGTTAATGGCCTCAAGACTCAGGGAACTTGGTCTAGTTGAGAACTGAAGAAAAGAGCACAGTAAGATACTGTTTATTTTGAATATTTTACATTGAAACTGATTAAGGACACAAGAAGGTTTCTGTTTCCGAAAAGTGACTCAAAGAATGAGTCAAGAGCCCTAAACATCAAAAATATTTAAGCTGTAATTTGTGTGAACTGTAAAGAAAATAAAAGCATGTGTGAAAGTCTCTCAATTTATTCATACTGGATGAAAGTCTGTTTCTGAACTGCAGAAATTGAGACGTGTTATTTGTGTTCACATGTTTGTTCCAGCTCGAGGTTTTTTGTCAAGAGATTTACAGGGACAAGAAGTCTAATCGATATTAATAAAGGTTCAGTTATGCTGGATCCATGTAGGGGGATTAATGAAAAAGCTACAGATAAACGTATAACAAATAATCTCATAATTAAGACTTCTGTATCTCACAAATATCTCGTAATTTGTATTCCTCCGACTAGTTTTTGCTTTGAGTAATACATGTGAATGTGATTCTGGAAGAATCTGGTTTCGTGTTCAGGAACCAGGTCTTTCAGGGTGAAACCACAGAAGAAAAAACATTGATGGTGATAAGACAGAACGGCAATATTAATGGATTTAGTTCTTTTATATAGTGGTCTTACTTTGGGGTCTATTCAAAGTGAGCTGACTGATCTCTGACCAGCTCCTGTGTGCAGTGAACTCACAGATGTGCAAACAACCATCACTGGGATTCTGCAGCTTTTGGATTTCTAAGTGGACTTATGGACGTCAGATGTGAGCTGCACTGAATCTAAAAACGTGTGTCATAACTCCAAGAGGGAGTTTGATTCCTGATGCAAACTGAAGCAATCAGTCTCCAAGTGTTTGAAGTGAGCATGTTCAAGTTAACCTGATAGTTATACGTCAACGAAAAGTTGATTTCACGCCACTAATTTCTTTTAACGTTGGCAATAATTTGGTCACTCGATACACAACTTGTATGAAGACCAGAAAGCAAAACTAGTGGGGGATGTGGGGAAGATGACGACAGTTGCATCCATCGGAGAATGTCAAGCTGTGTTTGAACTCAGCCTCCACAGATGGCGTTCAAGCTGCGAACATGAACGGACATGTTTGCGCTCGACGTGCTGTTTGTTGCATTATTCTCTGAAACACCAGCGGACGTACAAACAAAATTAAACATGAATACTTTATATACACGCCAACATTAGCATTAGTAAGATGTGTTATTGAGGTTATCGAGGTTCAAATGAATGAGGAAATTTCTCAACGTTTTTCGTGGAAACGGCCGGACGAATCTCTTAGAAAAGTCATAGCAAACAATTACCGATCAGGCCGCACGTCTTGATGTATTTTGTTGCATGTGGTGGCAACATTGTGGGAGGAGACACGCGGCAAACTTTGCACGGAAGAAGCAGAATTAGAAGAATAGTAGTAATCCTGGAGGATTATAGTCAGTGTGGCTGTTGCGTAACAAGGCTGTGGCTACAATGACTAGGTTGTGTTATTGACGATATTGAGGTACATTATACATACGCAAACATTACCAGTAGTAAGATGTGTTATTGAGGTACATAATATATATGCCAACATTATCACAGCTCTGTGGAGCCGTGTATTCCTATAGACCTCAGTAGTAATGACTTCATGAACTTCTTCAATGAAAAGATTTGAACTATTAGAGGCAAGATTGATGATCTCTTGACCTCAACTACTGCCGATCTGTCATCAAGAGGAGTGGCCTTGGAAACGGCTGTATGCCCTGGTGAATATTTGGATAGCTTTTCCCACATCAACCTTGACCAATTGTCTTCAATGGTTTCTACTTCTAAACCGTCTACCTGTCTCTTGGACCCCATCCCAACGAGGCTGCTTAAAGACGTGTTGCCTTTAATTGGCACCTCTCTGCTGGATATTGTCAATGTGTCTTTGCTAACAGGCAATGTACCACATTTACACCCCTGTAAACTGTCTTTAAAATGCTGTGTGATATTCAATCTGGAGCGCTCACTTCCAGAGTCGTTGCTGCTCTGTGTCGCTGTGTAACTTTTGGGCCCAATGACAAATACGTTTGAAAATCGGTGAGTCACTAAAATTGGGAAGATATTGATCCAGAACGACCGTATTGGGTTACAGAAATCACCGTAGGGATGAATTTGGAAAACACAATCTTTTTTATTGTATTCTTTTTTTCTCTATTTAGATTTGGATGTTGGTTCAGCTCACTCTGTAGTGTTTTTTTCTGAAAGGGGATTGTAGCAGTTGAAGAGGAAGGAAGGGAAAAAAGGGTGGATGTTTGACTTGACACCTGTTCAATTTTGCCGGGACACTCCTTAGTCCAAAAGTCAACATTAAAACCAAAGATAAATGTCGTCATTTCCAAAATTCAGAACATGTTCATCTAAGAAAATATTCTGCTTCAATATAAATTAGTTTCCATTTAGCCTTTCAACAACATTTTCAAGACAATAAAAACATTGTTTGCTCACCCGCACACACCTGCATTTACCTGGCAGTGTGTAGCAATCTAACAGCACTAAGAATAACAATAAATCATATTTCTTTCCCATTTAAAACCTGTTAAGCCCGAGTGGCCCCCAATAAGGTGAGTGAGAAGTTGGGAAAAGACTGTGAAACAATCGACTAATCACAAACAAATATAATGATGTTGCACATGACATTAAACAGCAGATACTGGGCTACAATAATATATGAGCCGTTTATACATGCTCAAAACACAACTCCAACACCAAATAAATGAACAAATATTCATTTCCACATCTGGCCAGCGACTCAACTCAGGGTACATCCCAAGTCTCTTAATCACATCCCTGTTTCCTTCACTTGCCTCTTTTACGTTACATTTCATTTAGCTGACGCTTTTCCCCAAAGCGACTTACAATAAGTGCATTCAACCATGAGTACAAACTCAGAACAAGAACCAAGAAAGTACAATTCACAACAAGGCATTCTAGTAGCAATCTAACAGCAGTAAGAATAACAAGAAATCATATTTCTTTTCCATTTTTAATGTTGTTGACATCATAACATAGGACAATAGACATTCAAAGCTTCATTGATAAACCTCAATAGAGGCTTTATATATAAAAGATATGACATTTGGTATAGCCATGTTGTGATTTGAACATATGTTTTATGCTAAATGTAGTAGTGTGTGATTTTTGCCATTGCTGTGTATTGTTAACGGATTTCTAATAGGAATGATATATACATTTGCAATCTTATTTGTCCACTCCCATGCACTCCACACAGTATCTTTACCTCAACTCTCTCCATCCACACCTCCACAGTTTGAAAACCTGTTTGTGTTTCATTAGATTATGAATACAAAAGACATGTTTTTAGTCACTTTTTGTCTCTACTCAGTTTCAGTTGAAATATCTAATGAGTGTTGCTCTTCGTCGATCATCTTCAGCCCCTCGCCTTCAGCACAGAAATCTGCAGACAGAGAGACAAAAAGAAAGAAATCAGTTCAGTCTGTCATCACACGTCTTCATGTCATAGTTTAATCAGACAGGTCTAAAAGGTGAAGCACCGTTCTTGGGGTCGTAGATAAAGTCTGGTTCTCTGTTGAAGCCGAGGCAGCTCGCCTGCTTCCTGAAATGTTCCAGCTCAGAGTCCTTCAAGGTTGTTCCTCTTGCTGGAGACAAAACAACAAAACAGGATGAATGCTTCACATATGAAATGTGTTTTATTTATATTTAGACATGTTTTCTCTCAGGCTTGTTCCTTCCTACCAAACAGATGAAGACCACTCATGATGTGCTCCTCCGCTGTAATGTCATCGTTGAGTCCCATCTTCTTGTACATTTTGTCCAGGTATGTGACGGTGCGGTTGAAGCTATAGAGCAGACAGCCGTCACAGGTCGGCAACATGTGGTTCAGGGATGTGAAGTTGTCGACTGAGGACAGAAACTGTATATTAATCATCTCCACTGAAAATCTACCAATGTTCTTCTGGTAGACTTTCCAGAAACATATTTTGTGTTTGATATATTCCAGCGATGTCCTCAGACAGGACAGAGGTTCTCTTCACTTTCCCTGTGCTGCAGAGGTTGTGTTTGTTTTAATCAGTGATGATGGAAGTTGAAAGAGTCCACAGCCATGCTATCAACTCTGTAGCATCTGAAGTCAGCAGGACGATATGTGTGATGAATCTGCAGCTTTTAATAATCAGAAACATGATCTCTCTGGCTGGATTCTCTGACTGACAGAACTAACACAACAAAGATGTAGAAACTCCAGCATGGTGTTGGATCAGGTAACTTACATTTCATTATTAGAGTATTGTCTTCAACGGTTGCGTTCATGTTTAAAGACAGGCAGGTTCCATTTCTGAGAAAGAGACAAGAGGAAGAGCTGAGTTCATCTTCGAACATCATGTATACCTTCTCCTCCATGTGAGCTTCAAAAGTTAAGATTCCTCCCACTGCTGAACACTGAGTGATCCGTTTGAAAGCTCTAAGTGGACATTGAGCTGGAATTGTTTCCTCAAACTACTTCTCAGGTCAATGTCCTTTTACTATTATTACAAATATTGCTCCTGGACTTTTTAGGGTGTCCTTCCAGTGGAGAAAACATGTCAATGCTAAACATGTTGAAAGTGTATTTTGATTGATCTATAATTTACAGATTGTGTACATTGTCTGTACATGTTAAATTGTTAACAACTCACAACTTGTTCTCCGTAGACACATTAAGTGCATTTGGGCCGAATGTTGACGGGATGACATTATTCTTGTAGCTCTCGATGTTCTTCATGAAGCCGTTGTAAACTTCATTATCAGTGTAACCAAAGAGGAAGTGTGACTTGCCGTATATCTGTACACAAACAGGAAGTCAGTTAGTGAAAGCAGACACAACCATCATTCAATAATGGGTTGAAAATTGGACTAATTCTCTAATATTGAATCTTTTAAAATGAATTACATTTGAACCTGTTTAGTGGAGCATAACACAAAGCCTTGAAGCAGAAGGAGACTAGGTCTTTATCAATATCGACTACCCCGAGTTTGGTCCTTTTCTCTGATATTCGGGCTTCACTACAACACAACTGTGCCACTGATTTGTGATTATTTTTCAGTTTCTAACGGAATCCTCAAAGACTCTTAGAACCATCTGCATGAAAAACATTCAGTCCACTGTACGCTATATACATATATATTTGACCTGTTCCCAAGTTGCAGCACTGATCCAAACACATTAGCTAACTACCTGGAGCAGAAACAGTCACTTCTTGGCAAATGGTTGAAGTACTTTTTCATTGTGTTATTGTGTGTTCATCTTAGAAATGTTTGCTGCGCTCTGACTCAACGTAATGCCAACGCTAAAGGCATAAACTGAGGAGGAACTTCCCAAATAGCTGAATTCTGCTTCAGTGCTAATGCCTCATAGACAAACCCAGACAGATGAAGACTTACCATGGAGGGCGTCATAGACAAAGGCGTGATTAGAGGCCGGCATTCCTCAGGTGTCAGAGCCCAGCTGCTCAGAAACAGCCCCGCGACCAGGAAATGAGTGCTGAGCCACAGATTCATGATGCTACAGCTGTGAAGGAAAACACAGAGATCTCAGATGATAGCTGCTCGTCACAGAAGTAACAATGACTGAGGCTCATCCGAGCTGGTCAGCCTTTTAAGAAGCTGCTGGGGGCTTGGTTTGTTCCCCAGTATCTACAGACGAGGAAGCCTTCCCCAGAATTAGGTTAGACGTGTTTGCCAGCAGGTCCAAAGGGTACATCAGGTCGGGGTGTAGGATTTCATAATGACAATTCTGGGTTTGTGTATTAAGCAAATTATTTACTGATTTGTTGAATTGTCCTTATCTACCAACGCACACAAACACACTGAGTATACAAAGCAGCACATGACGGCTTCAATCCAGCTCAAACTGGCACGCAGCCTGACCTCAGACATACTGTCATAAGTGTGCACAGTGACTCCCAAGTGGGCACTCAGTAAGCATGCTATGGGCCCACAATGAACCCCAATGGAGACCCACTCTGATCAGTACCTCACCTGGACCCCAAAGGGTACGGTCCATTCATGCACCGCACTTCGCAATGATAACGTAGCACACAGTGAGCTGGGCTCCAAATCTCTGAACTCAATTTCACCCCAATAATATTGATGGTTGCCTGTTGGAGAAACATTGATGGTTGCCTGTTGGAGAAACATTGATGGTAGCCTGTTGGAGAAACATTGATGGTTGCCTGTTGGAGAAACATTGATGGTAGCCTGTTGGAGAAACATTGATGGTAGCCTGTTGGAGAAACATTGATGGTCGCCTGTTGGAGAAACATTGATGGTAGCCTGTTTGAGAAACATTGATGGTAGCCTGTTGGAGAAACATTGATGGTCGCCTGTTGGAGAAACATTGATGGTTGCCTGTTGGAGAAACATTGATGGTAGCCTGTTGGAGAAACATTGATGGTAGCCTGTTGGAGAAACATTGATGGTTGCCTATTAGAGAAACATTAATGGTAGACTGTTGGAGAAACATTGATGGTAGCCTGTTGGAGAAACATTGATGGTAGCCTGTTGGAGAAACATTGATGGTTGCCTATTAGAGAAACATTGATGGTAGCCTGTTTGAGAAACATTGATGGTAGCCTGTTGGAGAAACATTGATGGTCGCCTGTTGGAGAAACATTGATGGTTGCCTGTTGGAGAAACATTGATGGTAGCCTGTTGGAGAAACATTGATGGTAGCCTGTTGGAGAAACATTGATGGTTGCCTATTAGAGAAACATTGATGGTCGCCTGTTGGAGAAACATTGATGGTTGCCTGTTGGAGAAACATTGATGGTCGCCGATTGGAGAAACATTGACGGTAGTCTGTTGGAGAAATATTGATGTTGCCTATTAGAGAAACATTAATGGTAGACTGTTGGAGAAACATTGATGGTCGCCGATTGGAGAAACATTGACGGTAGTCTGTTGGAGAAATATTGATGTTGCCTATTAGAGAAACATTGATGGTGGACTGTTGGAGAAACATTGACGGTCGCCTATTGGAGAAACATTGACGGTAGTCTGTTGGAGAAATATTGATGTTGCCTATTAGAGAAATATTGATGTTGCTTGTTGGAGAAATATGGATGGTTGAAAATGTAGGACTATGTAAGCCTTTTTTTTTCCAGTATTTACAAACTAGAAAGCTTTCCCCCAGAATTAGTTGAGCAATGTTTGCCAGCATACTCCCCTGCAGGTCCAAAGGGGATTTCAGGTCAGGGTGTAGGAATAATCAGGATACTGTGGGGTTTGTTTATTAATCATTCACTGATCTGTTGAATTATCTTTGGCCTACATTACTGAATATATGTTAATGTCCTCAAGACTCAGGGAACTTGGTCTAGTTGAGAACTGAAGAAAAGAGCACAGTAAGATACTGTTTATTTTGAATATTTTACATTGAAACTGATTAAGGACACAAGAAGGTTTCTGGAAGAATCTGGTTTCGTGTTCAGGAACCAGGTCTTTCAGGGTGAAACCACAGAAGAAAAAACATTGATGGTGATAAGACAGAACGGCAATATTAATGGATTTAGTTCTTTTATATAGTGGTCTTACTTTGGGGTCTATTCAAAGTGAGCTGACTGATCTCTGACCAGCTCCTGTGTGCAGTGAACTCACAGATGTGCAAACAACCATCACTGGGATTCTGCAGCTTTTGGATTTCTAAGTGGACTTATGGACGTCAGATGTGAGCTGCACTGAATCTAAAAACGTGTGTCATAACTCCAAGAGGGAGTTTGATTCCTGATGCAAACTGAAGCAATCAGTCTCCAAGTGTTTGAAGTGAGCATGTTCAAGTTAACCTGATAGTTATACGTCAACGAAAAGTTGATTTCACGCCACTAATTTCTTTTAACGTTGGCAATAATTTGGTCACTCGATACACAACTTGTATGAAGACCAGAAAGCAAAACTAGTGGGGGATGTGGGGAAGATGACGACAGTTGCATCCATCGGAGAATGTCAAGCTGTGTTTGAACTCAGCCTCCACAGATGGCGTTCAAGCTGCGAACATGAACGGACATGTTTGCGCTCGACGTGCTGTTTGTTGCATTATTCTCTGAAACACCAGCGGACGTACAAACAAAATTAAACATGAATACTTTATATATACGCCAACATTAGCATTAGTAAGATGTGTTATTGAGGTTATCGAGGTTCAAATGAATGAGGAAATTTCTCAACGTTTTTCGTGGAAACGGCCGGACGAATCTCTTAGAAAAGTCATAGCAAACAATTACCGATCAGGCCGCACGTCTTGATGTATTTTGTTGCATGTGGTGGCAACATTGTGGGAGGAGACACGCGGCAAACTTTGCACGGAAGAAGCAGAATTAGAAGAATAGTAGTAATCCTGGAGGATTATAGTCAGTGTGGCTGTTGCGTAACAAGGCTGTGGCTACAATGACTAGGTTGTGTTATTGACGATATTGAGGTACATTATACATACGCAAACATTACCAGTAGTAAGATGTGTTATTGAGGTACATAATATATATGCCAACATTATCACAGCTCTGTGGAGCCGTGTATTCCTATAGAGCTCAGTAGTAATGACTTCATGAACTTCTTCAATGAAAAGATTTGAACTATTAGAGGCAAGATTGATGATCTCTTGACCTCAACTACTGCCGATCTGTCATCAAGAGGAGTGGCCTTGGAAACGGCTGTATGCCCTGGTGAATATTTGGATAGCTTTTCCCACATCAACCTTGACCAATTGTCTTCAATGGTTTCTACTTCTAAACCGTCTACCTGTCTCTTGGACCCCATCCCAACGAGGCTGCTTAAAGACGTGTTGCCTTTAATTGGCACCTCTCTGCTGGATATTGTCAATGTGTCTTTGCTAACAGGCAATGTACCACATTTACACCCCTGTAAACTGTCTTTAAAATGCTGTGTGATATTCAATCTGGAGCGCTCACTTCCAGAGTCGTTGCTGCTCTGTGTCGCTGTGTAACTTTTGGGCCCAATGACAAATACGTTTGAAAATCGGTGAGTCGCTAAAATTGGGAAGATATGCATCCAGAACGACCGTATTGGGTTACAGAAATCACCGTAGGGATGAATTTGGAAAACACAATCTTTTTTATTGTATTCTTTTTTTCTCTATTTAGATTTGGATGTTGGTTCAGCTCACTCTGTAGTGTTTTTTTCTGAAAGGGGATTGTAGCAGTTGAAGAGGAAGGAAGGGAAAAAAGGGTGGATGTTTGACTTGACACCTGTTCAATTTTGCCGGGACACTCCTTAGTCCAAAAGTCAACATTAAAACCAAAGATAAATGTCGTCATTTCCAAAATTCAGAACATGTTCATCTAAGAAAATATTCTGCTTCAATATAAATTAGTTTCCATTTAGCCTTTCAACAACATTTTCAAGACAATAAAAACATTGTTTGCTCACCCGCACACACCTGCATTTACCTGGCAGTGTGTAGCAATCTAACAGCACTAAGAATAACAATAAATCATATTTCTTTCCCATTTAAAACCTGTTAAGCCCGAGTGGCCCCCAATAAGGTGAGTGAGAAGTTGGGAAAAGACTGTGAAACAATCGACTAATCACAAACAAATATAATGATGTTGCACATGACATTAAACAGCAGATGCTGGGCTACAATAATATATGAGCCGTTTATACATGCTCAAAACACAACTCCAACACCAAATAAATGAACAAATATTCATTTCCACATCTGGCCAGCGACTCAACTCAGGGTACATCCCAAGTCTCTTAATCACATCCCTGTTTCCTTCACTTGCCTCTTTTACGTTACATTTCATTTAGCTGACGCTTTTCCCCAAAGCGACTTACAATAAGTGCATTCAACCATGAGTACAAACTCAGAACAAGAACCAAGAAAGTACAATTCACAACAAGGCATTCTAGTAGCAATCTAACAGCAGTAAGAATAACAAGAAATCATATTTCTTTTCCATTTTTAATGTTGTTGACATCATAACATAGGACAATAGACATTCAAAGCTTCATTGATAAACCTCAATAGAGGCTTTATATATAAAAGATATGACATTTGGTATAGCCATGTTGTGATTTGAACATATGTTTTATGCTAAATGTAGTAGTGTGTGATTTTTGTCATTGCTGTGTATTGTTAACGGATTTCTAATAGGAATGATATATACATTTGCAATCTTATTTGTCCACTCCCATGCACTCCACACAGTATCTTTACCTCAACTCTCTCCATCCACACCTCCACAGTTTGAAAACCTGTTTGTGTTTCATTAGATTATGAATACAAAAGACATGTTTTTAGTCACTTTTTGTCTCTACTCAGTTTCAGTTGAAATATCTAATGAGTGTTGCTCTTCGTCGATCATCTTCAGCCCCTCGCCTTCAGCACAGAAATCTGCAGACAGAGAGACAAAAAGAAAGAAATCAGTTCAGTCTGTCATCACACGTCTTCATGTCATAGTTTAATCAGACAGGTCTAAAAGGTGAAGCACCGTTCTTGGGGTCGTAGATAAAGTCTGGTTCTCTGTTGAAGCCGAGGCAGCTCGCCTGCTTCCTGAAATGTTCCAGCTCAGAGTCCTTCAAGGTTGTTCCTCTTGCTGGAGACAAAACAACAAAACAGGATGAATGCTTCACATATGAAATGTGTTTTATTTATATTTAGACATGTTTTCTCTCAGGCTTGTTCCTTCCTACCAAACAGATGAAGACCACTCATGATGTGCTCCTCCGCTGTAATGTCATCGTTGAGTCCCATCTTCTTGTACATTTTGTCCAGGTATGTGACGGTGCGGTTGAAGCTATAGAGCAGACAGCCGTCACAGGTCGGCAACATGTGGTTCAGGGATGTGAAGTTGTCGACTGAGGACAGAAACTGTATATTAATCATCTCCACTGAAAATCTACCAATGTTCTTCTGGTAGACTTTCCAGAAACATATTTTGTGTTTGATATATTCCAGCGATGTCCTCAGACAGGACAGAGGTTCTCTTCACTTTCCCTGTGCTGCAGAGGTTGTGTTTGTTTTAATCAGTGATGATGGAAGTTGAAAGAGTCCACAGCCATGCTATCAACTCTGTAGCATCTGAAGTCAGCAGGACGATATGTGTGATGAATCTGCAGCTTTTAATAATCAGAAACATGATCTCTCTGGCTGGA
The DNA here is from genome assembly GCF_009769545.1 of Cyclopterus lumpus. Lineage (NCBI taxonomy): Eukaryota > Metazoa > Chordata > Actinopteri > Perciformes > Cyclopteridae > Cyclopterus > Cyclopterus lumpus. The sequence goes on along the minus strand of NC_046976.1, from coordinate 21,437,257 downwards.
TTCTCTGACTGACAGAACTAACACAACAAAGATGTAGAAACTCCAGCATGGTGTTGGATCAGGTAACTTACATTTCATTATTAGAGTATTGTCTTCAACGGTTGCGTTCATGTTTAAAGACAGGCAGGTTCCATTTCTGAGAAAGAGACAAGTGGAAGAGCTGAGTTCATCTTCGAACATCATGTATACCTTCTCCTCCATGTGAGCTTCAAAAGTTAAGATTCCTCCCACTGCTGAACACTGAGTGATCCGTTTGAAAGCTCTAAGTGGACATTGAGCTGGAATTGTTTCCTCAAACTACTTCTCAGGTCAATGTCCTTTTACTATTATTACAAATATTGCTCCTGGACTTTTTAGGGTGTCCTTCCAGTGGAGAAAACATGTCAATGCTAAACATGTTGAAAGTGTATTTTGATTGATCTATAATTTACAGAATGTGTACATTGTCTGTACATGTTAAATTGTTAACAACTCACAACTTGTTCTCCGTAGACACATTAAGTGCATTTGGGCCGAATGTTGACGGGATGACATTATTCTTGTAGCTCTCGATGTTCTTCATGAAGCCGTTGTAAACTTCATTATCAGTGTAACCAAAGAGGAAGTGTGACTTGCCGTATATCTGTACACAAACAGGAAGTCAGTTAGTGAAAGCAGACACAACCATCATTCAATAATGGGTTGAAAATTGGACTAATTCTCTAATATTGAATCTTTTAAAATGAATTACATTTGAACCTGTTTAGTGGAGCATAACACAAAGCCTTGAAGCAGAAGGAGACTAGGTCTTTATCAATATCGACTACCCCGAGTTTGGTCCTTTTCTCTGATATTCGGGCTTCACTACAACACAACTGTGCCACTGATTTGTGATTATTTTTCAGTTTCTAACGGAATCCTCAAAGACTCTTAGAACCATCTGCATGAAAAACATTCAGTCCACTGCACGCTATATACATATATATTTGACCTGTTCCCAAGTTGCAGCACTGATCCAAACACATTAGCTAACTACCTGGAGCAGAAACAGTCACTTCTTGGCAAATGGTTGAAGTACTTTTTCATTGTGTTATTGTGTGTTCATCTTAGAAATGTTTGCTGCGCTCTGACTCAACGTAATGCCAACGCTAAAGGCATGAACTGAGGAGGAACTTCCCAAATAGCTGAATTCTGCTTCAGTGCTAATGCCTCATAGACAAACCCAGACAGATGAAGACTTACCATGGAGGGCGTCATAGACAAAGGCGTGATTAGAGGCCGGCATTCCTCAGGTGTCAGAGCCCAGCTGCTCAGAAACAGCCCCGCGACCAGGAAATGAGTGCTGAGCCACAGATTCATGATGCTACAGCTGTGAAGGAAAACACAGAGATCTCAGATGATAGCTGCTCGTCACAGAAGTAACAATGACTGAGGCTCATCCGAGCTGGTCAGCCTTTTAAGAAGCTGCTGGGGGCTTGGTTTGTTCCCCAGTATCTACAGACGAGGAAGCCTTCCCCAGAATTAGGTTGGACGTGTTTGCCAGCAGGTCCAAAGGGTACATCAGGTCGGGGTGTAGGATTTCATAATGACAATTCTGGGTTTGTGTATTAAGCAAATTATTTACTGATTTGTTGAATTGTCCTTATCTACCAACGCACACAAACACACTGAGTATACAAAGCAGCACATGACGGCTTCAATCCAGCTCAAACTGGCACGCAGCCTGACCTCAGACATACTGTCATAAGTGTGCACAGTGACTCCCAAGTGGGCACTCAGTAAGCATGCTATGGGCCCACAATGAACCCCAATGGAGACCCACTCTGATCAGTACCTCACCTGGACCCCAAAGGGTACGGTCCATTCATGCACCGCACTTCGCAATGATAACGTAGCACACAGTGAGCTGGGCTCCAAATCTCTGAACTCAATTTCACCCCAATAATATTGATGGTTGCCTGTTGGAGAAACATTGATGGTTGCCTGTTGGAGAAACATTGATGGTAGCCTGTTGGAGAAACATTGATGGTTGCCTGTTGGAGAAACATTGATGGTAGCCTGTTGGAGAAACATTGATGGTCGCCTGTTGGAGAAACATTGATGGTAGCCTGTTTGAGAAACATTGATGGTAGCCTGTTGGAGAAACATTGATGGTCGCCTGTTGGAGAAACATTGATGGTTGCCTGTTGGAGAAACATTGATGGTAGCCTGTTGGAGAAACATTGATGGTAGCCTGTTGGAGAAACATTGATGGTTGCCTATTAGAGAAACATTAATGGTAGACTGTTGGAGAAACATTGATGGTAGCCTGTTGGAGAAACATTGATGGTAGCCGATTGGAGCAGTATTGACGGTAGCCTGTTGGAGAAACATTGACGGTAGTCTGTTGGAGAAATATTGATGTTGCCTATTGGAGAAATATTCATGTTGCTTGTTGGAGAAATATGGATGGTTGAAAATGTAGGACTATGTAGGCTTCTTTTTTTCCAGTATTTACAAACTAGAAAGCTTTCCCCCAGAATTAGTTGAGCAATGTTTGCCAGCATACTCCCCTGCAGGTCCAAAGGGGATTTCAGGTCAGGGTGTAGGAATAATCAGGATACTGTGGGGTTTGTTTATTAATCATTCACTGATCTGTTGAATTATCTTTGGCCTACATTACTGAATATATGTTAATGTCCTCAAGACTCAGGGAACTTGGTCTAGTTGAGAACTGAAGAAAAGAGCACAGTAAGATACTGTTTATTTTGAATATTTTACATTGAAACTGATTAAGGACACAAGAAGGTTTCTGTTTCCGAAAAGTGACTCAAAGAATGAGTCAAGAGCCCTAAACATCAATAATATTTAAGCTGTAATTTGTGTGAACTGTAAAGAAAATAAAAGCATGTGTGAAAGTCTCTCAATTTATTCATACTGGATGAAAGTCTGTTTCTGAACTGCAGAAATTGAGACGTGTTATTTGTGTTCACATGTTTGTTCCAGCTCGAGGTTTTTTGTCAAGAGATTTACAGGGACAAGAAGTCTAATCGATATTAATAAAGGTTCAGTTATGCTGGATCCATGTAGGGGGATTAATGAAAAAGCCTCACTTGAACGTTGCAACGGTTTCCTCCGTTACCCAGTGAGTCTCGGACCATACAGAAGCAGCAATACTGGTGGTTAGGGTTCACAAAACCTTTTATTTTCATACAACACAGTATAAATGGCTGTATGACGACGGACTGCAAACTGGTCTGAAATATGATGTAGGACTGGTGAAGGGGGGGTGCCTCTGGTGGTTCACCCACAATCTAATTTGAGGTCATGCATGAAGCAGTATCCACTTAAACAGGAGGCCATCGATGGTGTTACACCTGTTTTTGAGCTGGTGTAATAGTCAATTGTGATGATTCACCGGTGTGCACCCCAATCTTTCCGGTGAAGAAAAAACAAGATAAGGGGGAACCAACTGGGTGGCGATTTGTCCAAGATTTACAAGCAGTAAATGCTTGCACACACAATTCTGTCACTCATTCCTCCAGGAACAACATTTGTGTCTGTTGTTGACTAAGCTAATGCATTTTTTTCTGTACCTGTGCACAAGAACAGTCAATTTTGGTTTTCTTTTTCATTTAAAGGAAGAGGCTACACCTGGATGCGGTGTCCCCAAGGATATTCAGTGATTTCACAGTGCTTTGAGAGACGATTTGGCTAATGTACACTTACCAAATGGTTCTGCCTTGCTACAATATGTTGATGACATTATGATTTGCAGCTCCACAGAAGCATGCAAATTAGATAGTTTTTTTTACGTTTTTGGCTGCAAATGGTCACAAGGCGAGCCTCTAAATTGCAATTCGCTCTCCCTAAAGCTTCATATTTGGGACATGTGATCACAGCAGAGGGCAAAACCCTGTCTGTAAACTCACTGCTGAGAAAACAGACTCTCGCTATGCCTTTGGTGTAGTTTTGATTTTGGCACTCTGTGGAAACAGAGGGTTTTTTGACATCATCTGGTGAGCCCATTACACACCACCAACTCATGGCCGACTTGCTAGAAGCCATACTGCTCCCTAAAACTGTTTGTGTTATGAAATGTGATGCTCACACTAACGATGCTGGTCCTATTTCCAAGCTAAAGGAGAGGTTTATTTAGGTTCCTCTTTTCAGCTCATAACACTTATGCTAGGTGTGCCTTCACTTGATGTTGGTTATCCCAGAGTGAAGGTCGGCCTCATCTGGTGCAGTTTTAAATGATGTATGAGAGGACCAGACAATTGCTGAGTGCTCTCTTTCATTGTTACGCTAAATTAGTTCACAGCAGAGATAACTAAGCAAAAGGGGGAATATGTATATGTATTTGATTATAAAGAAAGATCCACATTTTGTAACATTTTTTAGTAAACATCACTCTAAGACAGCAAAAATAAGTGATAAAAGAGAGATAAAATCGACATACTTTGGTAACTGTCCAATGCAGATAATTATTTTTGTTCAACTGGTCATTAAGATTAAGAGGTGTCATCAAAGCAAATAAAAGCATTTAAATACAGATAGTATACATGTTTAAGAACATTTTATATATCTTATACGATTTTTAATTCACAGGAAAACATGAAATAATATGAATATCAAATTAGTTGTTAACTGACAAAATAAATACTTAGATTTTATTGAGTTACTGAAACAGTTGGCTGAACACAGTACAATATATGACAGCAGAGATTTGTCTGAGAGTAACTAAGACCACCTAAGTAACGCCAAAGGAGGCAGATCTCCGGCACCATGGCACCTGTTCCGAGGGGTGGGGGGGCCTAAGAGGTGCCATGTGTTTGCAACTTGTGTCATGTAGTCATGTACTTGATCAACATGTTACAAACATATTCAGGAGTATTTGGTTTTTAATGTGTACAAGTTTTCCTAATTTATATCCGAGTGGATATTTGTCATACAAATCTAAATGTAACATGAATCAAAAGGCCACTATGAGTATGTGATACACGCAGGCAAAGTTTCTGTTTCTTATGATTTATTAATACAAAAACAGGCAAACAAATAAAATCACAACGAATCGCTGCTTAGAAAGAAAAACAAGCTGCTGCAGTTACAAACATTGTGGAAAATATGGAAGTACATTTCAAATAACAGATGAGAATCTTTTTTTTGTTGCTATAAAAGATTCTCTCATCTCTCAACAACTAATCTGTTTCCGGTGTGGACAATTAAATGTTGTTTCAGACCTTGAGCAACTGAACTAAATGATTTCACCTGTGTGGACATAAATGTGTTTTTTCAGAGGTTGACGCAATCCAAATATTTTGCCAACAGAGCATTGAAATGGTTTCACTCCTGTTTTGGATTTAGAGTGTCTCTTGTGGTCCAAGCGTGCAGCACAATCAGAGGAGCTGATTGATGTTGGTCCAGGATTACAGTTCACTTACAGGTACTTCACTGTTTTGCAGAGCGTTTAAATCTGACTGAGATTCCCAAGTCTTGTAGAATTTAATAATTTACTATGAATATCAATTATTAAAGAATAGTCTAGGTGTAAGTTACAATATGTCAATGTGTATTCGTAAAAAGACAGACTCACTCAGGAATGTTGTATCGTGCACTGCGGACAAAGGAAGGTACGAGCTCAGGAGCCATCTTGGAGCTGGAGAATATAAAAACCATCTGTCAATAACTTCTTTAAAAGGAAGCGGCAGCGCGAAGGAACACAGGAGAGCAGAGTGGTGACGAGGAGACGCCGTGCACCATCTTTACACCAACCGATGCCGACTCCGTGTCTGTGAAACGTTTAGCCAATCGAATGCTGTAAAGCTAAACCAGAGGCAAATATGGCCGATGTACTGTGGTTTATGAAAATGAATGTTACTTCTGGCTCGGTGAGCATAACTTACCAGAATACAGTTAACCGCTTCCGGTCTGTGGCCCTTTGTAACTTATGTGTCCTTAGCTGAGAAATATACTCTGTATCACAACTTTGTTTTATAAAACCTTTAGTCTACGGACCTTCTTCGAGTCTACCTCAAGGGTTTTGAACACAACAGTCTCTCCCGATCTGTGTCATCAGTCTCACAATCAGAAGACTGTGAAGTCTCATCAGCAACTGGTTGTAAAGGTCTGTCTGGTTCTGGTCCTCCACAGTCCTCTCCATCAGCTTCTGTTTCCATCTGTTCAGTTAGTTTTTGATGAAGATGTGAGGACTGAACTTCCTCTTCATCATCTTGGGGGGGGGGGCTATGGGTCCTCTTTAATGTGTGGGGGTTTCTGGGTCCTCCTAGTCCCCCTGGTCCTCTTTTTTTATGTCCAGACTGGAGCTCCACCTGAACCACGAACAGCTTCTGGACATCTGTGGAGAATCATGAAATACATTCATACGTCTTATGGCCTTCTGTGCCGTCTTATTACAGTTGAACAACCTCAACCTGATTATGACGCCACAGCTAATTATTTGTTTTGTGTAAACACCTCATATTTGACACGTGAAATAAAATGTTACATGAAGCGCAACACCTACAAATACACCAACTGCAGATACATAAATACTCGTATGATGGGATGCTGCGTCATTAACGGACAATGCATGTAGCCCACATCAACGTGATCAACTAAATTACTTTATAACTAAACAATTCAACAAAAGTCCGGCACTAAAACACCATACACTCAAGATGTGCAGTATTATATTAACTATATAATAAAAACAACACCATAGACAAATGAACACAATGCTACTGCAGATGTAGGAACACAAAAAGCAGTTCACTCACCAAATGCTGTTCACTTAAAGACAAAGTCCATCCTCCTCTCTTTGTTAATGTTAATAAACAGTTCAGTGACGCGGCTGTACAGTTTATCGGTGTGCTTCAGTCCCAGTAACAGGTCCTTCTCGATGGCCATGGACGCCAGAGATGACAGTCGAGCCCCAGTTGTGTTTCTGGAAGAAGTTTTGATGCGTTTCAGGACTGAAGATGTCCGCTCCACAGTGGCAGTGGATATCGGGATCGTCACCGCCAGACATGCCAGTCCGTAAAGTTGACGCATGCTCTCCACCAGATGGTTCTGCTGAAGGAAAGCCAGAAGATCAGCAGGGCTTCTTCCTTCAAAGCCAGCCATGGCGTACATGACAGTCAGTTCTGTTTTAAGCCGTGTCAGATCCTCAAACAGAGCTCCGTGGCTCTGTTTGAGGTTTGAGAAGGCCGAATCTGGGAATTTCTTCCGATAGGCCGGAAACTGTTGGGGGTCGAGGAGGGAGAGAAACATTAATTTCTCGTGGTCTTTGAACCGATTTCGTATCTGGGCAAGAATGTTGTCCAAGATATCGTGGTGGAGTTCCTGGTACCACGCACGAATGTTTCCCTCCGCTTGGCCTCTCCGGACTCTTGGGGCACCGGTTCCACGCACCGTGGTCTCAAAAATGTCAGCAAACCGTCCCTTTTCTCTCTCAATAGTGTCACAAAAGTCATCCACTCTTTTCAGACAGAACTGTACGTCCAGTTGTTGGTTCTGTAGCATTCCAAAAAGCACATCTGAATACTCAAAGATTCCGTGGAAAGTGGACAGCAGAAAACAAAAGTCAAAGTTCTCCAGATGGGCTTTGTAGCCGTCGGCACAGCGCACCGACTCCTCGTCGTACTCGTCATGGTGCTCCACGATGTGCTCAAAAAGCTCCTGCAGGGCAACTCTCTTTTCAAAGACCGTGTTGACCAGTCTGGAGCTGTATTGCCACCGTGTTGGTGGCACACGAGGAAGACGCCGCTGGCAGATGTCATCGAGCAGCTGCGTGCGCTTTGGAGACCTGGAAAGATACTCAGCGAGGCCGTTGAGATGTGAAAAGAATATTTTACATTCTCTCAACTTTGAGACCCCTTGAGTCAGCACTACATTCAGCCGATGGGCATAGCAGTGCAAGAATAAAGCCATAGGAGCCTTCTCTTTGACCTTAGCCTGCACTCCATTAAGTCCAGACCCCATGACCGCGGTGCCATCGTAACACTGAGCCACGACTTTGTCCAGACAATTGTGCTCCTCCAGGAACCGGACGAGAAGAGCAGCAACGTCATCGGCTCTCTTGTGGCCGGTAACGTCCACAAATCTGACGAACCTTTCCTTGACGCCGGTATCCGTCACATAGCGGAGCACCAGCACCAGCTGTGCTGTGTTACTCACGGCGGTGGTTTCGTCCACTATAACACCCACAAAGGGCGCTTGATTTATCTCACGGCGGATCTCCTCTCCCATCGCTTCAGCGACAGCACTGATCAGGTCGTTTTGCATTTGGCCCGATGTCCCGGTAAACACTTTGTTGGTGGAAAGGTGAAAGTGGAAGTCTCTGTCGTGCTCGGCCACAAAGGAAAGGAGCTCCACATAGTTCCCTTTATTGGTAGAGTCTTCATGTTCGTCAGGTCCCCTGAATGAGAGTTCCTGTTTACCCAAAAATATGACACAATCGATCAGTCTTTTCAGTATTTCTCTATTCTTCTTAACTTTGTCGTTGTGGAGCTTCGTTTCCCTGCAAACTTGTTTGTTGATCTGAGAATCCACTCGGGTCCGCCCAAACGTTTTCAAGAGCACCGTGGCTTGCAGGTGTCCGGCCGTTCTTTGGTGTCGTGTTGCAGCCTTGGTAAGGCAACCCAGGTTAGAGAATCCAACGTGGCTCCAAGCGGCAAGACGCTCAGGCGCAAATAAAAGGCATTCCCAGCAGTACAGTTTGCAACTCTTCTGCGATGCCGTCATCCAGGAATATCGTTCGTAGTTGGTGGACTGAAAGTGACGCACACATGATTTTACTTGCTTGGTCAAGGCTGCTAGATGTGGGGTTGGGCGGCCCTTTGTTAAGATTTCCCGCTTTTCCTGAAACGTCCTCCGTGAGAAAGGCCTTGTCAGTAAATCCTCCACCAAGTCCGGTTCTCCGCCACCTTCAGCCATTAAGTGGTTAAAAAAAACACAGTTAGGTATAAACTACACTGAGCAAAACACGAAAAAAGGAATAACTTATCTTACATACGTTTCAACCTGAACTCTTCTTACTACTACCAACGAGTTCTGCTAGCTAGCTTTCTGTTGGACAAAAGTCACGCTGGTCCACTGACCAATCACAGCGCACTTTAATGCTGACGTACATACAGGCTGCAGAGGTAGCTCTGGCACGTCAAAGAAGACGCCCAGCATGTCAAACTAAAGATGTGATTGGTTGAAGACGATGACAATCAACCATAACTTCCCCATGTACTTTAATCTGCAAGGGCTACAGAAAAGGCTTCTCTTCTTACATAGAGAGACATACAGGTGAAATCTGATTGGATAAAAGTTCTCCTTAAAACAAGCTGCACTGGAAGCAGAGCAGCAGAGGAAGACAGGATGTGTGCAATGAGAAAATATGGAAAAATAATTATAATACATGCAGTGTATTTGTAAAAAGTTTAAGTTGTAAAATAGCTATAACTTTGTGATTCTGGGCCAGCAAAGAAGGTTTAGCTGGCCCTGATGGCCCACCACTGAGTGGAGGTGAAGTATAAAGTTGCAGACTTTATAAATACTTAAATACAGTACCTGGTTCTGGTCTTCCAGAATTCTCTCCATCAGCTTCTGTTTCCATCTGTTCAGTTTGTCTTTGATGAAGATGAGAGGACTGAGCTTCCTCTTCATCATCTTCACTCTTCACAGTAGTGAATGAGAACCTGATACCAGCCTCCTCCAGACCTTGAAGCTGCTCTCCCTCCTGACTGGTCCAGAGTTCCTCCTGTTCCTCCTTAATGTGTTGGGGCTCTGGGTCCTCCTGGTCCCCTTTCATGTGTGGGGGCTCTGGGTCCTCCTGTTCCTCTTTAATGTGTGGGGGCTCTGGGTCCTCCTGGTCCTCTTTCATGTGTGGGGGGTCTGGGTCCTCCTGGTCCTCTTTCATGTGTGGGGGCTCTGGGTCCTCCTGTTCCTCTTTAATGTGTGGGGGCTCTGGGTCCTCCTGGTCCTCTTTCATGTGTGGGGGGTCTGGGTCCTCCTGGTCCTCTTTCATGTGTGGGGGCTCTGGGTCCTCCTGGGCCAGACTGGAGCTCCAGTCCTGCTGATCTTCTTTGAAAACAATCCACTTGTGGATGTCTGAAGTAGAAGCTGAAAGACAAACAAACAAAGCCATTAACTACGAGTGTTTGTTATCTCGTGTAAACCATCACAGGACTTTCATCCAGCAAACAGCTGTTTGTCCGTCAGGTTGACGTCAACCAGGTTTCCTCGACCCAACTTCCTGTGAAGTATATTTTTAAAGACACTGCATGTAATGAGTGGAAACTACCACGTCTGAAACTGATGCTAGAGCGTCACCCTATGAAGAGTAGGACCACAGACCAGCATCTGGATCTGATGAGTGGCAGCCTTCAGTTCTTTAAAGTGAAGCCAAAGCTTTATTTGGTAAAGCTGCATTCTCTCTCCTGACCACCAGGGGGCGACTCCTCTGGTTGTATAGAAGTCTATGCTTCATGTGTTAAAGCTGCATTCTCTCTCCTGACCACCAGGGGGCGACTCCTCTGGTTGTATAGAAGTCTATGCTTCATGTGTTAAAGCTGCATTCTCTCTCCTGACCACCAGGGGGCGACTCCTCTGGTTGTATAGAAGTCTATGCTTCATGTGTTAAAGCTGCATTCTCTCTCCTGACCACCAGGGGGCGACTCCTCTGGTTGTATAGAAGTCTACACTTCATGTGTTAAAGCTGCATTCTCTCTCCTGACCACCAGGGGGCGACTCCTCTGGTTGTATAGAAGTCTACGCTTCATGTGTTAAAGCTGCATTCTCTCTCCTGACCACCAGGGGGCGACTCCTCTGGTTGTATAGAAGTATACGCTTCATGTGTTAAAGCCGCATTCTCTCTCCTGACCACCAGGGGGCGACTCCTCTGGTTGTATAGAAGTCTACGCTTCATGTGTTAAAGCTGCATTCTCTCTACTGACCACCAGGGGGCGACTCCTCTGGTTGTATAGAAGTCTACGCTTCATGTGTTAAAGCTGCATTCTCTCTCCTGACCACCAGGGGGCGACTCCTCTGGTTGTATAGAAGTCTATGCTTCATGTGTGAAAGCTGCATTCTCTCTCCTGACCACCAGGGGGCGACTCCTCTGGTTGTATAGTAAGTCTATGCTTCATGTGTTAAAGCTGCATTCTCTCTACTGACCACCAGGGGGCGACTCCTCTGGTTGTATAGAAGTCTACGCTTCATGTGTTAAAGCTGCATTCTCTCTCCTGACCACCAGGGGGCGACTCCTCTGGTTGTATAGAAGTCTACGATTCATGTGTTAAAGCTGCATTCTCTCTCCTGACCACCAGGGGGCGACTCCTCTGGTTGTATAGAAGTCTATACTTCATGTGTTAAAGCTGCATTCTCTCTCCTGACCACCAGGGGGCGACTCCTCTGGTTGTAGAGAAGTCTACGCTTCATGTGTTAAAGCTGCATTCTCTCTCCTGACCACCAGGGGGCGACTCCTCTGGTTGTATAGAAGTCTATGCTTCATGTGTTAAAGCTGCATTCTCTCTCCTGACCACCAGGGGGCGACTCCTCTGGTTGTATAGAAGTCTATATAAATGACTCTACTTCTCTTGATGTATTCCCTCAGTAAACATTGTAAACATTAGTTTTTGGTCTCAATCTCTAGTTTCAAGTCTTCTTCAATACAGAATGATGTTCATTTAGTAAATTATGGTCATCTAGAGTCAAACAGACCATAAAGCAGGGGATGCTTTAGGGGCGGAGCTACAAGTTGTCTGTGTTTTCTTCTCACAACTTTAACCCTTTCAGTGTTTTCACGGCATCACCGTTTAATGTAACATTCAGTATTCGATTGTACTTAGCTCCTCCCTCTAAACAAAATGGCGATGACCAAAAATAGAAATGGCGACGGGCTAAATGCTAACTCAAGGCTTCCACAAACCAATGGGCAATGTCACGGTCACCGGTTCAAGTCCCAGACCCCCTCTCCTCATACAGACTCTACTCAAGAAACAGCACAATAAGGTGGAAATATGAATATGATGCTAACAGCAACAACACTACACATACACATTACTCTGATCCAACTATATTAGGAACTGTGTTGCATTAAAGAATGCAACGATTAATTGAAAAGTTGATTATTGCTGTGTACATATATAGCGTACCGGTGGCCTGACCTGGACAGCAAAAGCTATGATTGGCCTGATTCGGCGGAAATGTTTGGCGGATGAAAAAAAAATAAAATGTTGCGTCAGCGGGAAAAACGAACACATAATCGCAGCACCATAAAGGAGGCAGCTGTTGGTTTAAAGCTCTGAAAACACAAAGGCAGACATAATAACATGTTTTTCATAAGCCAGGCTACATCAAGTATATTCATGCACAATTATCTTATCTTATAAATTATGCAAATAATGTTGGTGTGTGTGTTTGAGAGAGAATGTCCGTACATTTGTTGAAAGTCAGCAGCTCTTATGATTAGAAATGTTGTCTGTGTAGATAAACCTCCAATATAATACAGTACTAGGTTATATATGAAGTTCATAAAATGTAATATTGTTAAGTAAATTTCTCTTGTGTGGTTCATGTTCCTGCCTGAAAAGACGAAGGAAGAGAAGGAAGAAAAAAAGAGTAGAAAGAAGCAGAAGAGAAAGAAAGGTAACGTGTGTCTGTGTGAGAGTGTTTTCCTTTACAGGAGGACCAAGAAAAGAAAAGATGGATATAGAAAAATCTTGGGTACGGTAAATATATATACATATATGTATAAGCATGTGGTAAATATGCATGTGTCTATACATGGTGAACTGGCAATTTATAGAATTAATCAACCTTATTAAGACATTTAAAACTAATTTTGAATTTAATTTCTGACTGCCAAAATTAATTTTTTTGAAGATGCCAAACATCCGGCAAATCCGGAAGAGGGAGAGGGAGACAAGGAGGGACCACTTCCCGTGGTGGATTAACTTCCGGGAGCGGCACCACCATCGCCTTACCGCTTGGACCCCAGACATCATTGACCGTGGGAGGGCATCCTGTGCCAAGAGGGGGCCAATAGAGGAGTACTTTAGGCTCCTCACCACCAGCCTGGAGGAGCACGGGTTGAGGGAGAAACCCCGTTAAGTATACAACTGCAACGAGCTGGACTCAGCTGGACCCCGGGGGACTAAACATGGTTACAGGCAGGTCCAACAAACCAGGGACCACATCACCGGGTATATCCAGGGGGCCCCTATAACAAGGAAGGGGTTCCCGATGCCCTCTACGGGAAGTCGCCAGCAGGGTACATTGACAGTGAGCTGTTTAGGAAGTGGTTTGTCGGGCACTTCTTGAAGTTCGCTATGAAGGAGCGCCCGCTGCTGCTCTTAATGGATGGACATCAGTCCCACCTGGATCCAGAGCTGGTCCGGGCGGCACAGAGGGAGGGGGTCATTCTTTTGTGCCTGCCACCTCATTCGTCTCACATCCTTCAGCCTTTGGATGAGAGTTTCTTTGGACCCTTGAAGGCAGATTTCTCTGGTGTTACAGGAGATCTGTCGGCAGTGAGCCACTCCTCCTTGGTTTCTAAGAAGGAGTTTTCAAGGGTCCTAAGAGACTCCTACCAGACGGTGAAGGGTCGGAGAGTGGTGGTGACTGGGTTCAGGAGGTGTGGCCTCTACCCTCTGGACCCAATGGCCATTGACTGGTCACGGGTGTGTGCCCTCCTCACCTCCTCCGCCAACCCCATCAGCATCTTCCTGGACTGGGCCTGATGTCGCCCTTCCCTCCCAACATCCCCTTTACCCCATCTTTTGAATCCACCCCATATACCCCATCCCCAGAACCAACCTCCACCTACCTCTCCCCCTCCCCTCCCAATCCTTACATCACCCATCCCCTGGTGACATCAGGCTGGATTTCACTTGACCTGGCCCACCTCCTGGCCGAAATAAATTATAACCGCCACACCGGTAAGGTCAGGAGGAGCGTCACCACGGCCAGCTTACTGACCGCCCAGGAGATGTCTGATGTGATTGAGGAAGTGGAGGACCGAGCTTTGAGGAGGGAGGCTCAAGCTTTGGTCAGAAAGGCCAGAGAGCAGCAGCGGGCCGAAAACACCGGCCCGGCAGCCACTTCCTCTACCCCGTCTGGCGGCTCCGGCCCCAGCTGCAGAAGACCAGTGTCCCTCGGGGCTACCTCGGCCACCAGCTCCGGACTTTCCATCGCCGGTCCCTCATCCCGCTCCGTCCCCTCTTGTGCCTCCCACGGTCCCCGGCTGCCTGCTGAGGGACACGCCACCTTCCCCCGTCTCCTGGTCAGCGCACACTTATTTTGCATTTGGATTCACACATAAATCTGAATGCATTAGGTATTTTAGTATTGTTATAATAAAATATGATTATTATTTTAGAGCCTTCAACATCGGCAGCGGGATGTGACCAAAGACCTTCCTCTCCCTCTCACTGTAAATGTTTTATGTAACCTGAAAAAAAACATTATAGCATGATGGTGACATTAGTCACGATGAAGACTAAACAAAACATGGTTATGCTTTTTCTGTTGTTCATACAGCGTCCCAACCTGCAGAGAGCTCATCATCCAGCTCCTCGTCTGTGGACCCACGACATCCACCGGTAGTCTACTTAATGTTAACTTTCTTTGTATGCCAACGCGTGAAGATCTGATCATTTTCTGTGTGGCCGATGCAGAACCCGACCCTCCCGAGAGCTCTGAGGGACTGGAGTCGTGGGTCCAGTGTGACCGCTGCCACACGTGGAATCACACGTGTGTGTGTGTGTGTGTGTGTGTGTTTGTGTGAGTGCGCGCTGGGATTAGGAGGATTATTTTAAATGTTACTTGTATTTTGTCTCTTTTGTATTTTGTATTTGTCTCTTGTATTTAAATAAATATTTATCATCTTTTCCAAGATGTGCACAAGTCATTTGTCTTTTGCTTTAACAATGTAGCTTTTCAATCATGAAGACTTTTAGTTGTAATAGAACTCTTACTCTGCACTGTGTTGATAGTAATTGTTATATACAAGATGTGTGTGTGCATCATTTTTAAAGGTCATGCACGAGCTGGTGACATGAGAAGAGTTTAACAGAACATCCAGCAGGTGGTGGTATAGACTCAAATGGAAACTACGGAGCTTTTATTGCATAGTGTGGACTTGTTGAAGCGTGATATCTTATTGTGAAGGACAGAACTACGGTCCCGGATATGTTGACAGCATGTTGGTGACCGTGTAACAAGTTAATATCCCCGAAAAACCAGAAGCGCCGTGTGTTTACTACGACGATAGAAGTTTGGCCGGATCAGGACAAGCCCAGCGCACGGCTAGTTTACCGACGATAGCGTCCTTTAACTGGCTCTAGTAAAGGCAAAGATAACTCAAACAATTAAAACCATATTTAGCTCGAAAGGTAAGAAGTTAAAGCTTAGTTTAACACCATTAAATCAGCTGAAAACGTGATAGGATCATTTCTATCAATATTTTAAGTGACATTTTATTCGAATGTTAGCTCAAATCTGGCCGAGACGGGACACGCTTCCGTTACATGAATATGAATATTAAACTGCCTGTAGTCACTACTGTTAACATATCCAGGTTTATTTATTTATATTGATTAATTAATTAATCTTCTAACGTTGCCCTGCAATGCGTTTGCATCATAGAAGACTGTAAATAAGAATATCTATCACTGGCTTTTATTTTGACATTCGTTTTAAGCACTTCCGTTTTGGATTCAGACAACAAACAGAACGGAAGTGCTTTTCCGGGTTTCTAGCGGAACACAAAGGAAGCTCGGTGTTTCCGAACGAGCCGTGAAACAAACGGACACGTGCGCGGAGGAGCAGCGCGCGCCGGCTGCGGGCAACAGGCTCACGCTGACGTCACACGAACTCCCCGAAACGTGAACGTGGTTCCCACGAGAGGAGAAAGAACAAAGCACCGACCTGCGGCCTTTGAAGCGGCGTCCATCGCTGCTCTGCTCCGACCAGCAGTCACGTGTCCTCTCGTGTCGCGGCTCCGAGCACGTGCCGAGTCCTTTTAGAAGGCGTGCGTGAAGCGCGGCACGAGGCGCGTGTTGATGACGTATGTGGGGACGGACGAAGTCTCGCGAGACGGATTCCGGAAATGGTTCGCGCGTTGTAATTAATAAATATAAATGGATACAATGTTGCGGTCACATCATAAACCTTTTCCCCTTTGACGCCGCCATTGTATCATAGAGACATATACCGTATTCATAAGTTCATAATGAATGTATCGCTGACAGCATTCATTCATTCATTCACTCATAGCTTCACACACCACTGCCCTGGGGTCGTTGTATCACTCTGCCTGCTTTACACGTGTTGACCACTTGAGGGCGCAGTAGAGCAAATGAAGCCTCGTGAGGGAAGCAACTGCTGGCGTGTTATTGAGGTTATCAGGATTCCTCAAGACACCAAACTACTTCCTCACAGATCCTCAGCACTTCCTAAAGTCTCGTCTCTAGTCATCTGACATTTAGCTTAGCATAAAGACTGGGAACCACCTAGCTTAGCATAAAGACTGGGCACTGCCTAACTTAGCTTAAAGACTGGGAACAGCCAAGCTTAGCTTAAAGACGGGAACCACCTAGTTTAGCATAAAGACTGTGCACTGCCTAACTTAGCTTAAAGCCTATGAACAGCCAAGCTTAGCTTAAAGACTGGGAACCACCTAGCTTAGCATAAAGACTGGGAACCACCTAGCTTAGCTTAAAGACAACATCGACAACAGACTGAACTGGAAGGCCAACATCAACGCTGTGTACAAGGGGATGAGACTGGGAACCACCTAGCTTAACATAAAGACTCGCAACCATCTAGCTCAAGACACCAAACTACTTCCTCACAGATCCTCAGCACTTCCTAAAGTCTCTAATCAGCTGACATTTAGCTTAGCATAAAGACTCGCAACCATCTAGCTTAGCATAAAGACTCGGAACCACCTAGCTTAACAAAGACTCGCAACCACCTAGCTTAGCAAAAAGACTGCAAACCACCTAGCTTAGCATATAGACTAAGAACGACCTAGTTTAGCATAAAGACTGGGAACCACCTAGCTTAGCATAAAGACTCGCAACCATCTAGCTCAAGACACCAAACTACTTCCTCACAGATCCTCAGCACTTCCTAAAGTCTCTAATCAGCTGACATTTAGCTTAGCATAAAGACTCGGAACGACCTAGTTTAGCATAAAGACTGGGAACCACCTAGCTTAGCATAAAGTTCAGCTCAAAAGCTCAACGATTAACTTGTTTGTTGAATTTGTAAAGTTGCAGCAGCTGGAAGTCTGCAGGAAAGACAACTCACTAAAACCATTCATACTAACACTTCTGACGACAATAATACAAACAATAATAATGTGTGTGAAAGTCTAGACTTGCTTTACTTTGTAATGTTCCATTAAAGATTTAATTTATTGGATGCAATTAAATATTATAATACTATATATATATATAATTATTATTTTTCTTCTTCTTTCTTACATACTTTGACTGAAGGAACATTTTCAATGCAGGACTTTTACCTGCAACAATTAATGCTAAATGCAAACTGACAAACTCTTTCCCACAATCTGAAACTGGGCGACACAAGTGGTTCTCCCTTTGATGGATGTTCCTGTACATTTCTACTAAAGTGAAGACAAATTTAACAACAAGGCGCCGTCACCAGAACTGTCCAATGAATGAGTTACATGGCAGTCCGTGTGACTCGAGACTCCCTGGATCCGAGTTCCTGGCCGGTCCTGGTCCTCCACAGTCCTCTCCGTGTCTTTGATGAAGCTGTGAGGACTGAGGACTCTCTTCATCATCTTCACTCTTCGAAGGAGGGAATGGGAGCTCGGTGGTGTGAAACTCCTCCGGGCCTTGAAGCTGCTCCGCCCCCGGGGCGGTCCAGAGTTCACGACACTTGTGGCTTTTGAACTGACCAAGCCATGTGAATCTTTTGTCACAAACGTTGCAGCTGAATGGTTTCTCCCCCGTGTGGGTCCTCATGTGTAACTGTAAATGTTCAGTGCGTGCAAAACATTTATTACAAAATGAACATCTGTACGGTTTTTCTCCTGTGTGACATTTCAAATGGTTCTGCAGATGTGCCTTCTGACCGAATCTCTTACCACAAACGGAGCAGCTGAAAGGTTTTTCCCCGGTGTGAGTTCTCATGTGTGTCTTAAGATTTGAGTTTTGGTTGAATCGCTTACCGCACTCAGAGCAGCGAAATGGTTTCTCATAAGAATTATACTCATTATCTTTCATAAAGTTTAAACCTGACTGAGGTTCACTGGGCTCATTCCAATCAACACTGACTTCAGTTACTTGTTTGTAACATTGTGAGGCCATGTCCCAACTATAGAGGTGTAAAGGTCTGTCTGGATCTGACTTCCTGTCTGGTTCTGGTCCTCCACAGTCCTCTCCATCAGCTTCTGTTTCCATCTGTTCAGTTTGTCTTTGATGAAGATGAGAGGACTGAGCTTCCTCTTCATCATCTTCACTCTTCAAAGGAGTGAATGAGAACTTGATACCAGCCTCCTCCAGACCTTGAAGCTGATCTCCCTCCTGTTCCTTTTTAATGTGTGAGGGCTCTGGGTCCTCCTGGTCCTCTTTAATATGTGGGGGCTCTGGGTCCTCCTGGTCCTCATTAATGTGTGGGGGCTCTGGGTCCTCCTGGTCCTCATTAATGTGTGGGGGCTTGGGGTCCTCCTGGTCCTCTCTAATGTCTGGGGTCTCTGGGTCCTCCTGGTCCAGGCTGGAGCTCCAGTGCTGCTGCTTAGGGGGAACCTCTTCTTTCACCACCAACAGCTGCTGGAGGTCTGCAGGACAGAAGCTCATACACGTTACTGAACTTAAACCAATAATAATGCAAACGATCAGATGAAGTTTGTATGGTCATAAACGGAGTAGTGATTAAATAGTTAATAATCTGACGGACTGTTTTCTGATTGTGTTCAGCTGATGTAAACAAACTACTTCTGCCAGAACACCAGAGGCCCAATGAGGAGACCAAAGAAGAAGAAACCGGACAGACGCGATGGTCACCACATCAACAGAAGCGGTTCTTATCAACCACAGAAGACCCACGGACTGCGAACGAATGGATCTGCGACCCATTTGTGACCAAACCCGCTGAATCGAGCCCGTCCAGAAGAAGATCAACTGCTGGAGTTTGCAAATGACGGTGGCCTCTAAAGTACATTTCACACAACCACTCTGCCGGTGTTCTGGATTCAGAATATCCTGAGATCGCCAACAAAGCACTGAAACCTGCTTCCATTTCCACATCCTGTCTTTGTGAAGCAGGTTTTCTGCAGTGACAGAGACCAGAACTCAGTGACGGAGGAGACGACATAAAGAACACACGGCGGGTGTTGGTCATCGGGACCAGATCAGGGCTCCCACTGACTCAGCACTAAGGTCTAACAAGACCAGTACAGAGATGAGTCCTTTATCAGCACTAAGGTCTAACAAGACCAGTACAGAGATGAGTCCTTTATCAGCACTAAGGTCTAACAAGACCAGTACAGAGATGAGTCCTTTATCAGCACTAAGGTCTAACAAGACCAGTACAGAGATGAGTCCTTTATCAGCACTAAGGTCTAACAAGACCAGTACAGAGATGAGTCCTTTATCAGCACTAAGGTCTAACAAGACCAGTACAGAGATGAGTCCTTTATCTGCACTAAGGTCTAACAAGACCAGTACAGAGATGAGTCCTTTATCTGCACTAAGGTCTAACAAGACCAGTACAGAGATGAGTCCTTTATCAGCACTAAGGTCTAACAAGACCAGTACAGAGATGAGTCCTTTATCTGCACTAAGGTCTAACAAGACCAGTACAGAGATGAGTCCTTTATCAGCACTAAGGTCTAACAAGACCAGTACAGAGATGAGTCCTTTATCTGCACTAAGGTCTAACAAGACCAGTACAGAGATGAGTCCTTTATCAGCACTAAGGTCTAACAAGACCAGTACAGAGATGAGTCCTTTATCAGCACTAAGGTCTAACAAGACCAGTACAGAGATGAGTCCTTTATCAGCACTAAGGTCTAACAAGACCAGTACAGAGATGAGTCCTTTATCAGCACTAAGGTCTAACAAGACCAGTACAGAGATGAGTCCTTTATCAGCACTAAGGTCTAACAAGACCAGTACAGAGATGAGTCCTTTATCAGCACTAAGGTCTAACAAGACCAGTACAGAGATGAGTCCTTTATCAGCACTAAGGTCTAACAAGACCAGTACAGAGATGAGTCCTTTATCAGCACTAAGGTCTAACAAGACCAGTACAGAGATGAGTCCTTTATCAGCACTAAGGTCTAACAAGACCAGTACAGAGATGAGTCCTTTATCTGCACTAAGGTCTAACAAGACCAGTACAGAGATGAGTCCTTTATCTGCACTAAGGTCTAACAAGACCAGTACAGAGATGAGTCCTTTATCAGCACTAAGGTCTAACAAGACCAGTACAGAGATGAGTCCTTTATCTGCACTAAGGTCTAACAAGACCAGTACAGAGATGAGTCCTTTATCTGCACTAAGGTCTAACAAGACCAGTACAGAGATGAGTCCTTTATCAGCACTAAGGTCTAACAAGACCAGTACAGAGATGAGTCCTTTATCTGCACTAAGGTCTAACAAGACCAGTACAGAGATGAGTCCTTTATCAGCACTAAGGTCTAACAAGACCAGTACAGAGATGAGTCCTTTATCTGCACTAAGGTCTAACAAGACCAGTACAGAGATGAGTCCTTTATCTGCACTAAGGTCTAACAAGACCAGTACAGAGATGAGTCCTTTATCTGCACTAAGGTCTAACAAGACCAGTACGGAGATGAGTCCTTTATCAGCACTAAGGTCTAACAAGACCAGTACAGAGATGAGTCCTTTATCTGCACTAAGGTCTAACAAGACCAGTACAGAGATGAGTCCTTTATCTGCACTAAGGTCTAACAAGACCAGTACAGAGATGAGTCCTTTATCTGCACTAAGGTCTAACAAGACCAGTACAGAGATGAGTCCTTTATCTGCACTAAGGTCTAACAAGACATGCCAGTCGTATAATTCCATTACATCATCATCAAACCGGTCCGTGGAGCAGAAGGTTTGAGGGCCGCTGCAACACAAGATCCTGAAGCTGCAATCGAGAACCTTTGGGTCGTCAACACCGAGTCAACAGTTTTAATGTGCTGATAGTTTTATGGTCAACAGAGAAGAGGAAGCAGGAAGTGCTGTGATGCTACACGGTGGTTATTGAAAAAGTAAAAGCGATAGATCAGAAGCTTTAACCTTTTTGTTTCACAACGTAAATTAATCTCAAGCGGTGCAGATTTTGATCAATTTGGTAAGAAATGTAACACCAGAAACACAATATAGTAATATTATTGTACACACTCTTTAAGATCACATACTTATAAACCCTGTTACCAGAAATGTAGAATAATAATTTAATCTGAGGAGTTCTGCAGGACCAGCTGTTAAGAGAACCAACCTGCTCTGTGTAACCGGACTTCCGGGTTGAACACAGCGTCCAGTCGTTTCCGGTGTCGCTCGTTCTCCTCTCTGGAACTACAAAGTTCCTCCTCGTACTCTGCTATGGTTCTTTCAAACAGCCCAAATATCTCTTGCGCAGCCGCAGTTAGTCGCTGGTTGACTAAACATCTCAGCATTTGGACTTTAGACATCTTCACACAACGACAGAAACGTTTCCTCCACACAAACTCCGTCACAAAGCCCGTTTGCTCTCCTTTAAACTGGGACTAGCGCTGTGTTGCTGACTTCCGTCCCCGTCGGTCTGTTAGCATGCTAAGCTAACTTGAATATCTTTGTAGGCTACCGGGAGATGAGTCCGAGGAACAACATCCAGAAACAAAGGTGAACCTCTAGAAGTCCATTCAGAGGTTTATCCAGACATACAGAGACTCTGCTGGATCAGGACTGAAGGAGCTAACTGACACTTTAGCAACGCAACAACGAGACGACAATGTTGCTGCTGACGGCGGCCGCCATGTTGCTAATGTTGTGTGACGTTGGAGGAGAGAACTTCCGGGGCAGACGCGCTTCAGAATAAAGGTCCAGGAACACTCGCAGGAAGCTAAATGACAAAAAGAAATCCACAGTTTAAAGAATGGAATTCATCGAACACACTTTTATCAACACAAGTTTTAATAAATATGTTGTTTTCCTCAATGGCTCCGACGTCATGGAGATGTCATCAAATAAAAAGGTAACATGATATTCAACCTTTATTTAAACGGAAGATACACATATACAGTGTTGGTATCAGAGTATAATAATAATAATAATACATCTAATATTTCATCTGTTTTTGTTGCTGCAAAAATAGTTTGGGAGTTTTTTAGTTGTAGAGGTCATGTAGGTTGAACCCTGTGTATGACACCTGTCTTCACTACTACACCTGTGTGGTGTGATGTCAAAATATAACCATGATGGTTTTCACTCTCAGGGCTTTGAGTGAGCAGACATGGTCTAACCTCACATCCAGGACATGGTCTAACCTCACACCCAGGACATGGTCTAACCTCACACCCAGGACATGGTCTAACCTCACACCCAGGACATGGTCTAACCTCACACCCAGGACATGGTCTAACCTCACACCCAGGACATGGTCTAGCCTCACACCCAGGACATGGTCTAGCCTCACACCCAGGACATGGTCTAACCTCACACCCAGGACATGGTCTAACCTCACACCCAGGACATGGTCTAACCTCACACCAGGACATGGTCTAACCTCACACCAGGACATGGTCTAACCTCACACCCAGGACATGGTCTAACCTCACATCCAGGACATGGTCTAACCTCACACCAGGACATGGTCTAACCTCACACCCAGGACATGGTCTAACCTCACACCCAGGACATGGTCTAACCTCACACCCAGGACATGGTCTAACCTCACATCCAGGACATGGTCTAACCTCACACCCAGGACATGGTCTAACCTCACACCCAGGACATGGTCTAACCTCACACCCAGGACATGGTCTAACCTCACACCAGGACATGGTCTAACCTCACACCCAGGACATGGTCTAACCTCACACCCAGGACATGGTCTAACCTCACACCCAGGACATGGTCTAACCTCACACCAGGACATGGTCTAACCTCTACCAATCAGCTTGTAGCTCCTTCACTTCGAGCTAAACACTCAAAGTCAGACTGTTTGCTGTGCTGGCTCCTCATTGGTGGAACGAGCTCCCCATTGACATCAGGACAGGAAGTCTCTACAGACTAAAAACACATCTTAGTGACTACACCTGGAATAGGGAAGGTAGAGCCGTAGTAGCACTTTAGTAGCACTTAAATGTCCCTTAACAATAGCACTTTGTTGTTTAGCACTCTAGTAGCACTTAAATGTCTCTTACCGATAGCACTTTGTAGTTTAACACTTTAGTAGCACTTAAATGTCCCTTAACGATAGCACTTTGTAGTTTAACACTTTAGTAGCACTTAAATGTCCCTTACCGATAGCACTTTGTAGTTTAACACTTTAGTAGCACTTAAATGTCTCTTACCGATAGCACTTTGTTGTTTAGCACTTTAGTAGCACTTAAATGTCTCTTACCGATAGCACTTTGTAGTTTAACACTTTAGTAGCACTTAAATGTCTCTTACCGATAGCACTTTGTAGATTAACACTTTAGTAGCACTTAAATGTCTCTTACCGATAGTACTCTGTAGTTTAACACTTTAGCAGCACTTAAATGTCCCTTACTGATAGCACTTTGTAGTTTAACACTTTAGTAGCACTTAAATGTCTCTTACTGATAGCACTTTGTAGTTTAACGTTATTGAAGAAATTGTACTTTCTTGATTCTTGTTGTTCTTAGTTTGGACTCATGGTTTAATGCACTTATTGTAAGTCGCTTTGGATAAAAGCGTCAGCTAAATGACATGAAATGTAATGTAATGTAATGGAATGTAGATGTAAAGTAGATGTAATGTATTGTTATGTAATGTATTTATAAAGTTCTTTATTTATAATACGCACAATTACAGAACAAAGAAACAACTAAATATTAAATACAGTAAGTCCGAGGCCCGGCCGGCTCTCCGCTGTGACTCTCCAAGCGTCTCGTGATGTCGCCGTTGTATCGAAAACGTTTGTTACAAACTGGACAGCGGCAAAAATGGTGAAGCTTCATGTGACGAATTAATTTCTTCTTCTGAGGAAATCTTCCGCTGCAAAGTGTGCAACAGAATGGTTTGGGTACCGTGTGGATCAACATGTGGACCTTCAGGTTGGCCCGGTTGCCCAACCTTTTCCCGCATTCAGAGCAGATGTACAATTTCCTGTCAGCAAAAAATCGCTGATCGAGCACTTTTTGGTGAGAGTTGGAACCGCGTGACGGTTCTTTGTTCCGTTTCCAATCATCAGTCTCAGGTTCAGTATCTGGTTCTCCACAGTCCTCTCCATCAGCTTCCTCCTGGTCCTCTTTAATGTGTGGGGGCTCTGGGTCCTCCTGGTCCTCTTTAATGTGTGGGGGCTCTGGGTCCTCCTGGTCCTCTTTAATGTGTGGGGGCTCTGGGTCCTCCTGGTCCTCTTTAATGTGTGGGGGCTCTGGGTCCTCCTGTTCCTCTTTAATGTGTGGGGGCTCTGGGTCCTCCTGGTCCTCTTTAATGTGTGGGGGCTCTGGGTCCTCCTGGTCCTCTTTAATGTGTGGGGGCTCTGGGTCCTCCTGGTCCTCTTTAATGTGTGGGGGCTCTGGGTCCTCTGGACAGCGGTGACTTTTTGCCGGTTGGTGACGCTTCATGTGACAAATTAATTTCCTCTTCTGAGAAAATCTGATATTGCAAAGTGTGCAAAAGAATGGGTTGAGTACCGTGTGGATCAACATGTGGACCTTCAGGTTGGTCCGGTTGCTGAATCTTTTGCCGCATTCAGAGCAGATGCACAAGTTCTGGTCAGCGAGAGAGTTTGAACCCCACGAAGGTTCTTTGTTCCGTTTCCAATCATCACAGTCATCAGTCTCAGGTTCAGAGGAGTCTCCAGTCTCGTTATCAATATCTGGTCCTGGAGGTCTTTCTGAATCTGACTTCCTGTCTGGTTCTGGTGCTCCACAGTCCTCTCCATCAGCTTCTGTTTCCATCTGTTCAGTTTGTCTTTGATGAAGATGAGAGGACTGAGCTTCCTCTTCATCATCTTCACTCTTCACAGTGAATGAGAACCTGATACCAGCCTCCTCCAGACCTTGAAGCTGCTCTCCCTCCTGACTGGTCCAGAGGTCCTCCTGTTCCTCTTTAATGTGTGAAGGCTCTGGGTCCTCCTGGTCCCCTTTAATGTGTGGGGGCTCTGGGTCCTCCTGGTCCTCTTTAATATGTGGGGGCTCTGGGTCCTCCTGGTCCTCTTTAATGTGTGGGGGCTCTGGGTCCTCCTGGTCCTCTTTAATGTGTGGGGGCTCTGGGTCCTCCTGGTCCAGACTGGAGCTCCAGACCTGCTGCTCAGGGGGAACCTCTTCTTGAACCACCAACAGCTGCTGGAGGTCTGTGGAGAATAATGAAATACATTCATACTTTTTATGAACCTCATATCAAACTGTTTATGATTCAAGAGGTTAATCAATGATTAAGCAGTGAATTAGTTGTGAATGAGAGAAGCATGACCTCTAAATAAAAAGCTGCTGCTGTCATTAAATGTTCTTTTATTTATGTTAAAGTAACTCAATAAAAAGTATGAACGTTTTTAAATACATAATGGAAAAGAAAAGAGAACCAACCTGCTCTTTGATTCCGGACTTCCGGGTTGAACACAGCGTCCAGAAGTTTCCGTTGTCGCTCGTTCTCCTCTCTGGAACTACAAAGTTCCTCCTCGTACTCTGCTATGGTTCTTTCAAACAGCCCAAATATCTCTTGCGCAGCCGCAGTTAGTCGCTGGTTGACTAAACATCTCAGCATTTGGACTTTAGACATCTTCACACAACGACAGAAACGTTTCCTCCACACAAACTCCGTCACAAAGCCCGTTTGCTCTCCTTTAAACTGGGACTAGCGCTGTGTTGCTGACTTCCGTCCCCGTCGGTCTGTTAGCATGCTAAGCTAACTTGAATATCTTTGTAGGCTACCGGGAGATGAGTCCGAGGAACAACATCCAGAAACAAAGGTGAACCTCTAGAAGTCCATTCAGAGGTTTATCCAGACATACAGAGACTCTGCTGGATCAGGACTGAAGGAGCTAACTGACACTTTAGCAACGCAACAACGAGACGACAATGTTGCTGCTGACGGCGGCCGCCATGTTGCTAATGGAGGAACATCCGGGTCAGCTGCCGCTTGCGGAGTCACCTTCAAAATAAGAGCATGAGAAGCTTCCATTTGGCTTTCATCAGACTTTGTGGGTAATCTACAAAATAAAAGCCCTACATGAATAAAAGCAGTATATCCTTATTGCAATCTTAAATTAACTTCCATATTTTCAATATGTAACAGTGGTGGAAAGGACTTGGAAAGATACCACTTGAGAGATTATTTTACTTTATTTTTCTTTTCTTAATTATTATAATCACAATCTTTTATTATTAGAAATGAATTTAAGTCAGTTTTTATTTTGTATGTTGTATTTTTATTCATTGTTCATCATTTTTATTATTATTATTGAAATGTATTATTATACATTAAACATCCGGTTCTGCTTCAAATGGGTTGGCAACCTACAAAATAAAAGCCCTGAATCAAATTAATAAAAAACAATGTCTTCATTCCCATTCGAGTTATTTTCCATCTTTTCCTTATGGCTGGCCTCTGAAGAGACGACTCAAAGGATTATTTACCAACATGTATTTGATCTAGCAAATATGTATGAATGTATATTTATGTATTTTTGCACCCCTGCTCCCTAAACAATGCCAAACCACACTGTGTATTTTTTTAATTATTTTCCTTAAAAGACATACAGATACATTAATTTGACATTACAGTACGTATTCGGGATGTCTATTATTAGACGTGAGCTATTAAAATTGTCAGCAAAACATCTAACCTAAATTATGACAATCTGAAAACCATGAAAAACGATCTACAGGAGGACAGTGACACCTGGTGGACAAAATAAAAAAGTGTTTTTACATTTCCTACATACAAGTACATACATTATTTTTGCTTTCTGTATTATACCAAACCTTGCGGTTAGAAAAATATTATTGATAGTGAATTATTGTTCCCAAAATGTTTATGAGACATTATAAAGTGAGATTACATTGGGCGCACACTTATAATTACCATCCCCAATGATCGATAAGAAAGAAGTGAGTGAAATGTTTGGAGCCGGTTTGTAAACAAAGCAAGAAGAATATTCAAAACCTGATTTAAGATGAGGACCGGTTTCCAAAATATGCCAGTTGTGCATGACAATACCTTGAAATTCATGTTTAATTATTTCATTTCATGGCTGACATTCTAGAAGCTCTCTACAGCATTTCACATCCAGCCCTTTTCCATAAATGTGCGTGGGTCAGGTTTATTAAATACAAACCCCGTTATGAAAACCCGACCGGCGAGTAGCTCTGATCAGGACGGCGCTCGGCGAGAGACTCATCGTGCTGCTCAGAGCGGCTAAAGGTGTTTTCCTTCTCCTGCGCCCACACAACGAGAAGCTGTAGCACAAACAAACATTTTAACAAAATGCCTTATGTATATCGGCATAAACAGTCTTTTGTTGCCTAGCGTGTAAATAGTGTTCGGCTGCATTGTGTACAAAAAAGTCCAGTTCCAGAATTTAACCTTTTTTGCTTTGAACAGCCCATATTTCCCATCATGCAGTGCAGGACTGAGTTTGCTGTTTTCATGTTCCAAAATACATATGTTATTTATCATTGCCGTTAGCTTGTAACGTGTCTGTTAATAGTGGGATGTGTTAGTAAAGGATTATGTTTGTGCTGGTTTGTGTTTTAACAATGAGGGCTTTACACACCTCGTGTGAATCCAGCATCTTTGTCTACCCATTGGTGGAGATCTGCACTAATCTAATTTAGTTGTATTAGATTGTTTCTCCCGTGTGGACT
Source organism: Cyclopterus lumpus (assembly GCF_009769545.1). Lineage (NCBI taxonomy): Eukaryota > Metazoa > Chordata > Actinopteri > Perciformes > Cyclopteridae > Cyclopterus > Cyclopterus lumpus. The sequence continues at coordinate 21,409,278 of NC_046976.1, read as the reverse complement.
TTGATGTGTAAGTGTCAGATTTACCGTTGGTAGAAAACCTTCAGCACAAACAGAACTAAAAGGAGTTCTCCCCCATATGAGTTATCATGTGTGCCTTCAGGCTCGACTTGCGTACAAATCTCTTCTCACAAACTGAGCATTCGAAAGGTTTCTCTCCTGTGTGGATTCTCATGTGCGCCTGTAAACATCCTTTCTGTGCAAATGCGTTGTTGCAGACTGAGCAACTGAAAGGTTTTTCACCTGTATGAATTCTCATGTGCCTCTTCAGGTCTCCACTTTCAATGAAACCTTTGCCGCACACCGAGCAGCTGAAAGGTTTCTCTCCTGTGTGTATTCTCATGTGTTTCTGTACACTTCTACTATGTGTAAAAGACTTCTTACAAACAGAGCAGCTGTATGGTTTTTCTCCTCCGTGAGTTATCATGTGTCTTTTCAGATGGCCACTTTCAGTGAAATCTTTACCACACACTACGCACCTGAAAGGTTTCTCTCCTGTGTGAGTTGTCATGTGTTTCTGTAAACTTCCATTCTGTGTGAACGATTTATCACAAACTGAGCAACTGAAAGGTTTTTCTCCCGTATGAATTCTCATGTGCCTCTTCAGATCTCCACTTTCAATGAACCCTTTCTCACACACGAGACAGCTGAAAGGTCTCTCTCCTGTGTGGATTCTCATGTGTTTCTGTACACTTCTACTATGTGTAAAAGACTTCTTACAAACTGAACAGCTGTAAGGTTTTGGTCCTGTGTGAGTTCTCATGTGTATCTTCAGATTTCCCCTGAAGCTAAATAATTTCCCACACTCAGAGCATCCAAATAGTTTCTCACCAGAACTACATTTTGAATCACTGACATTAACTTCCTCATTATTCAGAGAGTTTAAACCTGACTGAGGTTCTCTGGTCTCCTTCCAATCATCACTGTGTTCAGTCTCAGGTTCAGAAGAGTCTCCAGCCTTGTCAACAGTATGAGGTTGTAAATGTGTGTCTGGATCTGACTTCCTGTCTGGTTCTGGTCCTCCACAGTCCTCTCCATCATCATATGTTTCCATACGTTCAGTTTGTCTTTGATGAAGCTGAGAGGACTGAGCTTCCTCTTCCTCTTCATCATCTTCACTCTTCACAGTGAATGAAGTGAATGGGAACCTGATACCAGCCTCCTCCAGACCTTGAAGCTGCTCTCCCTCCTGACTGGTCCAGAGTTCCTCCTGTTCCTCTTTAATGTGTGGGGGGTCTGTGTCCTCCTGGTCCAGACTGGAGCTCCAGTCCTGCTGTTCAAAGGGAACCTCTTGTTTAACCACAACCAGCTGCTGGACGTCTGAGGGAAAACAGAAACACAGACGTTACGGTTTATTGTTGTTGTTCATCAACATCACAGACGCTCAAAAACTCTTAAATGAACTTCAAGAGGCAAAATGTTATTGTCATTGTGTAAAGTGACTATTTTATATATAATCACAAATGTACAATGAGTAATAATGAACAATGAATGAATGAAAATAAGTAAATGTGACGAGGTAGAATCCGTGACGCTTTTATCCAATCATACACCGTAGAACAGCTACGGGGAACCGCAGATCCTCTGATTGAAGGTCAGACCTGCTGACCACTGACCAGTCGCCCAAGCTCGAACAAAATGTTTGGTTTGAGCTTCATCAATTATAATTAGTTCAAAAGATGAATGCGCTGTTTAGCAGTTGAGAGCATGAGAAGCTCCACGAAAGATTTTGAAACAGTTTCACGTTAGTTCTAATTTAAAAAGATCTTATTATTAATTAGTCTAGCATTAAGTATCTGATGTTTACTAACCTTGGTTTATAAATCAGCATTACTTATTAACTGACATCAAATGTATTTAGGCCTATAATTTAAAACTCATTCACATCAGAATAAAGTGTTTCTCCGGTTGTTCTGATGGGCAGAGGAAGTTGTCCGGAGCAGCCGCCGTCTCTCTTTGGCATCCTGAAAGCTGCTAACTAACGTTAGCCTAGCAGTGATGCTAACATCTGATGTGAGGTCCTAGGTCAGGGATGTCATATGTGTACAGCTTGTAAAGCCCTGAGGCAATATTGACAAAAGTTAGGCATATTGGGCTATACAAAATGAACTGAATTGAACAACCAACATTAGCCTAGCTGCGATGCTAAAAACCAATGTTAGCATAGCTGTGATGATAACCACCAAAGTTAGCCTAGCTGTGATGCTAATCACAACATTTTGCCTAGCTGTGATACTAACCAGCGACCCGGCAGCTCATGTTTTGTTCTCAAAGTCCGAAGAGAGGCTACTCGGTCTGAAGAAAGCTAGTTTGTATCTATACAATTTCCGTATACTTTTTCATCATTAACCTCTGGAGGCGCCTGTGGAGGTCGATAAGCTCACAGACCCAGCTGGGAGCTCGCTGTTGGGGCTCTAGTAGGAGCCCTTTACTATACAAAAAGTATTATTGTTACATATTTTTGTTTCTCTCCTCCTATGAATCGCCACCTTAACGTGGTGGAGGAGTTTGAGTGGCTCAGTGATCCTGGGACCTATGTTGTCTGGGGCATCAGCCCCTGGTAGGGTCTCCCAAGGCAAACAGGTCTCGGGGAGAGCCCAGACTAAGAGCGGTTCAATAAACCCTGATGAACAGCAGCCAGACCCAGGAGGGGAGCTCGTCGGCGAGCGTCTGGTGGCCGGGCTTTCGCCCATGGGGCCCGGTCGGGCTCAGCCTGAAAAAACACCATGGAGCAGCAGTCACCCTGTGGACCCACCACCCGCAGGGAGAATTATCGGGGTCGGGTGCTATGTAGACCGGGCGGCAGACCTGGGCGGGCCGATCGCCGGCGGCATAGACTAGCTCTAGGGACGTGGAACGTCACCTCACTAGCGGGGAAAGAGCCGGAGCTGGTGCAGGAGGTGGAGCGGTACCAGCTAGATATAGTTGGGCTCACCTTCACGCACAGCATGGGCTCTGGAATCAAGCTCCTGGAGAAGGGTTGGACTTTGTCCTTTTCTGGAGTTGCCCAGGGTGAGAGGCGCCGGGCGGGAGTGGGGATACTCACGAGCCCCCGGCTGAGCGCCGCTGTGTTGGAGTTTTCCCCGGGGAACGAGAGGGTCGCCTCCCTGCGCCTACGGGTTGCGGGGAGTAAGGCTCTGACTGTTGTTTGTGCTTATGCACCGAACAGCATTTCGGAGTATCCGGCCTTCTTGGAGTCGGTGGGAGGGGTCCTGGAAAGGGCGCCGCCTGCCGACTCCATAGTTCTCCTGGGAGACTTCAACGCTCACGTGGGCAATGACAGAGAAACCTGGCGGGGCGTGATTGGGAGGAACGGCTTGCCCGATCTGAACCCGAATGGTGTTTTGTTGTTGGACTTCTGTGCTAGCCACAGTTTGTCCATAACGAACACCATGTTCGAACATAAGGTGGCTCATAAGTGTACCTGGTACCAGAACACCTTAGGCCGGAGATCAATGATCGACTTTGTAATCGTATCATCTGATCTGCGGCCGTATGTCTTGGACACTCGGGTGAAGAGAGGAGCAGATCTGTCAACTGATCACCACCTGGTGGTGAGTTGGATCAGATGGCGGGGGACCCGAGAACCCGGTGGTGGACACCGGGGGTGAGGGAAGCCGTCAAACTGAAGAAGGAGGCCTTTCGGGCCTGGCTGGCCCAGGGGTCTCCTGAAGCAGCTGACGGGTACCGGCGGGCCAGAAGGGCTGCAGCGGCGATGGTCGCGGAGGCTAAAACTCGGGCATGGGAGGAGTTCGGGGAGGCCATAGAGAAGGACTTTCGGTTGGCCTCAAGGAAGTTCTGGCAAACCATCCGACGGCTCAGGAAGGGAAAGCAGGGTCCACCCCAGGCTGTTCTCAGCAGGGGGGGGGAACTGCTGACCCGGACTGGGGACATCGTCGGGCGGTGGAAAGAGCACTTTGAGGAACTCCTAAACCCGGCCAACATGTCCCCCGGAGAGGGGGCAGCGCCGGAAGACTTTGGGGTGGATTCACCCATATCCCTGGCAGAGGTCGCTAAGGTAGTCAAAAAGCTCCTTGGTGGCAAGGCGCCAGGGGTGGATGAGATCCGCCCTGAGATGCTGAAAGCGCTGGACATTGTTGGGCTGTCTTGGTTGACACGCCTTTTCAGTGTCGCATGGGGGTCGGCAACAGTGCCCATGGACTGGCAGACCGGGGTGGTGGTTCCCATCTTCAAGAAGGGGGACCGGAGAGTGTGCTCGAACTATCGTGGTATCACACTGCTCAGCCTCCCGGGAAAAGCTTATGCCAGGGTGCTGGAGAGGAGGCTCCGACCACTTGTCGAACCTCAGATTCAAGATGAACAGTGCGGATTCCGTCCCGGTCGTGGAACAGTGGACCAGCTCTTTACCCTCGCAAGATTACTGGAGGGGTCCTGGGAGTTTGCCCAACCAGTTTACATGTGCTTTGTAGACCTGGAGAAGGCTTTCGACCGGGGCCCTCTGGGGTTTTTGTGGGGGGTGCTGCGGGAGTATGGGGTGCCGGACCCGTTGGCACGGGCCATCCGGTCTCTGTACGCCTGCAGTAGGAGCTGTGTTCGTCTCCTCGGTAGTAAGTCAGACACGTTCCCGGTGGGTGTTGGCCTCCGCCATGGCTGCCCTTTATCACCGGTCCTGTTCGTGACCTTCATGGACAGGATATCTAGGCGCAGCCAGGGGGCGGAGAGGATCCGGTTCGGGAGTCTCGGGATCGCCTCTCTGCTGTTTGCGGATGATGTGGTCCTGTTTGCCTCCTCGGACCGTGACCTCCAGCATTCACTGGGGCGTTTTGCAGCCGAGTGCGAAGCGGCAGGGATGAGAGTTAGCACCTCCAAATCTGAGGCCATGGTGCTCCCTCCAGGTGGGGGCAAACTGCCTACCCCAAGCGAAGGAGTTCAAGTATCTCGGGGTCTTGTTCACGAGTGAGGGTAAGGTGGAGCGGGAGATCGACAGGCGGATCGGTGCGGCTGCAGCAGTAAAACAGGCGCTATACCGGTCCGTCTTGGTGAAGAGGGAGCTGAGCCGGAAGGCAAAGCTCTCCATTTACTGGTCGGTCTACGTTCCAACCCTCACCTATGGTCACGAACTCTGGGTCGTGACCGAAAGAACGAGATCTCGGATACAAGCGGCCGAAATGAGCTTCATCCGTAGGGTGGCCGGGCTCAGCCTTAGAGATGGGGTAAGGAGCTCGGACATCAGGGGGGAGCTTGAAGTCGAGTCGCTGCTCCTTCGTGTCCAAAGGAGTCAGCTGAGGTGGTTCATCTAGTCAGGATGCCTCCTGGACGCCTCCCATTAGAGGTTTTCCGGGCACGTCCAACTGGTAGGAGGCCCCGGGGAAGACCGAGGACACGCTGGAGGGATTATATCTCCCGGCTGGCCTTGGAACGCCTCGGGATCCCCCAGAATGAGCTGGAAAGTGTTGCGGGTGAGAGGGAAGCCTGGGTCGGCCTGCTGGACCTGCTGCCACCGCGACCCGACCCGGATAAGCGGGTGATAATGGATGGATGGATTTTTGTTTCTGTCAGGATACCATTTAAATAATATTATATCAATAATATAAGTTTTTGTAAAACTGACAAAATGTAGCCAGTCGATTTCTTGCCTAAAGAAATCATCAGAAGGGAATTTTATGATAATGTACAAAAAATTGAATTTGAAAGCTACTTTTGTTCGCCTCCCAGGCTTGTGTCGGTCAAAGCGCCCGGTTAGCATCATAGCTAGGCTAATGTTCACGTTCAGCAGGCCAATCACAATTAGAGGCAGAGTAGGGGCGGGTCTTCCCTCGAGTCACTCAGGCAGAACGACCAGACTGAACCTGGACCACACTGAACATGGACCACACTGAACCTGGACCACACTGAACCTGGACCACACTGAACCTGGACCACACTGAACCTGGACCACACTGAAACTGGACCACACTGAAACTGGACCACACAGAACATGGACCACACTGAACATGGACCACACTGAACATGGACCACACTGAAACTGGACCACACTGAACCTGGACCACACTGAACATGGACCACACTGAACCTGGACCACACTGAACCTGGACCACACTGAACCTGGACCACACTGAACATGGACCACACTGAACATGGACCACACTGAACATGGACCACACAGAACATGGACCACACTGAAACTGGACCACACTGAACCTGTGCTCTAGTGTGAAGGATAAGGACAGAGGAGAGAGAGGATGCTCTAGTGTGAAGGATAAGGACAGAGGAGAGAGAGGATGCCCTAGTGTGAAGGATAAGGACAGAGGAGAGAGGATGCTCTAGTGTGAAGGATAAGGACAGAGGAGAGAGGATGCTCTAGTGTGAAGGATAAGGACAGAGGAGAGAGGATGCTCTAGTGTGAAGGATAAGGACAGAGGAGAGAGGATGCTCTAGTGTGAAGGATAAGGACAGAGGAGAGAGGCTGCTCTAGTGTGAAGGATAAGGACAGAGGAGAGAGGATGCTCTAGTGTGAAGGACAAGGACAGAGGAGAGAGAGGATGCTCTAGTGTGAAGGATAAGGACAGAGGAGAGAGAGGATGCTCTAGTGTGAAGGATAAGGACAGAGGAGAGAGAGGATGCTCTAGTATGAAGGATAAGGACAGAGAGAGGTCTCTGTTGAGTGGAGGTCTTGAATCCAGACTGGTGAGGGTCTAGAAGGACCACACTGAACATGGACTACAGAAAGCTATGAATAAAGTTGTCTCAGGAGACTAGAAGGAACATTACAGATACACATGTTAAAGGCTGCAAGACCTTCTCCAAGCAGATTGATGTTCCTGTGACTACCTTCTGCACATATCATTCAGAAGGTTACGGTCCACGGGACCGGAGCCCACAAGAGGAACATTGATGAGATAATACGAATGAGACCCAAAGAGAACATTTTCTAAAGAGATTAGAGGTGAATTCCAAGGTCACGGTCCATCAGCTGATCACACCACCCGTTGCCGTTTGGACACCACTGCTGAAAGCAAATCATAAAAAAGCCAGAGTGGAATTTGCCAAACTGCATATTGACAAGCCACAAAGCTTCTGGGAGAATGTTCTCTGAACAGATGAGAACCCAAAACACCAAAGAAGGTCTAAGAGCAAAACATTGGCCTCCTAGAGCCCTGATCTAAACCCTACTGAACATCTGTGGAAGGAGCTGAAACATGCAGTCTGGAGAACCTTCAAACCTGAGACAGCTGGAGCAGTTTGCTCATGGGGGAGGGGCCAAAACACCTGCCGACAGGTGCACAGGTCTCATGAGTTACACACATCGCTTGATTGCCTCAAACGGTTGTGCAACAACATATTAAATTATGGGTACCTTCAATTGTGTCCAGGACATTTTTATGATTCTGTTGAACCACAATTCAAAAGCAATGTCTGATATTCATTAGTTAGTTTTCAGTACATTTATATTCATTATTACTTTTGTCATTTCAGTGACCATTTTTCTTTCTTTAACAGAAGGGCTATTTTGTCCATATTTATATCTATATTTATGTTCATGTTTATATACATATCTATTTAAATAGATATGTAAATGATATGATATGCATAACAAACCACCAAATGATGCGTTTACATGCACTTTTCCACATGTTGTTTTTACATTTACTTGAAATCAAAAAGCCCTCTCTGGTATTTAGGGTTGCAAAGGGGCGGAAAGTTTCCACGGGAATTTTGAAAAAATTGTTTATTTGGAAGCACATAACAGGGAACTTAAATGTAGTTGAGAACAAGACTATGCACGCCGAGCTCAGCTGGACCCTGAATGCAGCACGTTGGGAACATTGTCTGGAAACATAAACATAAAACGTTCTGTTGTTTTTGAACGTCTTTGTCATATGTTGCATTATAGCTGCAACATATTGAACAAAATAACTGAACTAGTTAATTTTTTGACTTCAACTTAGTTCAACATTTTGAATTATGAACTAAACTAGTTCATGTAGAAAGTGAACTTTCCCAACACTGTTTGTCATTAGCATATTGATTACTTGGTAAACTGAAGCCATGTTCATTTTAATACTGTTGAGTTGTAGTGGATTTTATATATACTTGCACATGTAGATAAGAGAGGTTATGTTTTAAATTAATACATAAAGAAAGTTATGATAATTAATTTGAGGAATATTCGGAGGAATGTATTATGAAGCATAAGAAAGGATCACGGTTTTATTATTCTGTTTGTTAATGACAAATGTAATGATTCATTGTATGATGCATGGGAATGAATGGATGTTTTATTGTTTAGACAGTAGTTAAAATGGATGCCGATTGAAACCTGAGATGTTGCTTTTATTCTGAAGGCAGGATAATAGGGTTTTATTCTGAAGGGGAACTTCCTGTCCTTGGCCGGAAGTGTGAGATTTGACCCCGCTAGTTTATCGATTTGAGGCATTCTTTGAAGTGGCCAATGGAACTAACCCTCAGGTGTGAACCTCATGTCTTATTCTCTGGTCAGCAGCATGCTGTGTCTCTGAAAGGTATTTACATGAATACCTCCACTAACCAATGGAACTAACCTTCAGGTGTGAACCTCATGTCTTATTCTCTGGTCAGCAGCATGTCTCTGAAAGGTATTTACATGAATACCTCCACTAACCAATGGAACTAACCTTCAGGTGTGAACCTCATGTCTTATTCTCTGGTCAGCAGCATGCTGTGTCTCTGAAAGGTATTTACATGAATACCTCCACTAACCAATGGAACCAACCTTCAGGTGTGAACCTCATGTCTTATTCTCTGGTCAGCAGCATGTCTCTGAAAGGTATTTACATGAATACCTCCACTAACCAATGGAACTAACCTTCAGGTGTGAACCTCATGTCTTATTCTCTGGTCAGCAGCATGTCTCTGAAAGGTATTTACATGAATACCTCCACTAACCAATGGGAGCTTAGCTCAGCGAATGGACTGCCAATAAAACTAATTGTAAGACGTGAATTTGGTCTCTTACGTGGTGACGCCAGACAGAACCTGTTGGCTACGTCAGGAGACTGGAAGTGAAGCCATGTGAGCGCGTCCGGGCCTGGACTGTATGTATACTGATGACTCTTGTTTATATGATTAAATAATGATTATTATACATCTCTGGCTTCGGAGCTTCTTCTTTCAAGCACCAGGCAGCTCGAGATTCTCTGAACTTTTACAATACCAAGTTTATTTGTATACAGTAGACTAACTTGTTACAGCAGTGAGGAGAACGTTGATGAGGTCCAGGAAGAAATCATTTAGACCTGAGAAAAACACTGGGGGGGATCATAGGGAATACACCTTTTGTACGTTCACGTTCATGTTTTTGTTGTTTGATGAAAGAACAAAATGTCAAAAAAGTAAAAAATGTAATTTAAAAAAGTTGTATTATAGATGTTTGCGTGCATGTCTGCTTATGACAAGGTACATACAGTTAAATTAGCCCAACATTTCCAGTTTATTCCCATTAATTCCTGTTTATTTTTGCAACCCTGCTGGTACTTAATAAACATTGCTGCCTCATGTGGCTTTTTGTTCTGGAATTGGAGCAAATGATTTGTGTGCCTCTTCAACTGTGTTACACTAACTGATCTCAAATGAATGAGCGCATTCAACATTTTTACTACCTTTCATACAGAAAGCACCGATAAATATGTGTAGCTAAGGAATATAAATATTAACACCTGCATTGGTGCGTTTCATGCGCAGTAGTCATGTTATTTAGTTTAACATGTTTCGGTGTGCAGTCACTTGTGTCGTACATTGTTGTGTTTTAAACATGTTCACATCCCTGACCATCACAACAGAGGGTCATCGAGCAAAACACATGACTTGAGAAACATTCAATAAGAAATGTTCAGGGGGAAAAGACCAGCATCCGTTTCTCACGTGGACTGAAAGACGTGACATGTGTATTCACAACAAAGTACATACGACGACGTCATCTGTGGGTCCAACACCTGAGCTACACACGTGTTCTTTATGTTGAAATACTTTCTGCCGAAGGAAACATGTCAAGAGAACCAACCTGCTCTTTGATTCCGGACTTCCGGGTTGAACACAGCGTCCAGTCGTTTCCGGTGTCGCTCGTTCTCCTCTCTGGAACTACAAAGTTCCTCCTCGTACTCTGCTATGGTTCTTTCAAACAGCCCAAATATCTCTTGCGCAGCCGCAGTTAGTCGCTGGTTGACTAAACATCTCAGCATTTGGACTTTAGACATCTTCACACAACGACAGAAACGTTTCCTCCACACAAACTCCGTCACAAAGCCCGTTTGCTCTCCTTTAAACTGGGACTAGCGCTGTGTTGCTGACTTCCGTCCCCGTCGGTCTGTTAGCATGCTAAGCTAACTTGAATATCTTTGTAGGCTACCGGGAGATGAGTCCGAGGAACAACATCCAGAAACAAAGGTGAACCTCTAGAAGTCCATTCAGAGGTTTATCCAGACATACAGAGACTCTGCTGGATCAGGACTGAAGGAGCTAACTGACACTTTAGCAACGCAACAACGAGACGACAATGTTGCTGCTGACGGCGGCCGCCATGTTGCTAATGGAGGAACATCCGGGTCAGCTGCCGCTTGCGGAGTCACCTTCAAAATAAGAGCATGAGAAGCTTCCATTTGGCTTTCATCAGACTTTGTGGGTAATCTACAAAATAAAAGCCCTTAAATGTATAAAAGTAGTATATCCTTATTTCAATCTTAAATTAACGTCCATATGTAACAACGTTGGAAAGTACACGTAAAGAGACAAGAGATTTTTTTCTAACATTTATTTGTTTCTGTAGAAGACAAAAAATCAATTATTTGATACCTGATCATTTTCTTCCTCAGCGATGCAAAACGGAGCTGTGTGATTTCAATTTTATTTATTGTTTATTAGTAAAATCATTTGTATTATTATTATTTTTGTATTACTATAAAAACTCGAACTAAATAAATTAAAGTTAAGTAAAATATTATTTATTATGACGTCACATATAACACTTTGAGGACATAAATGAATGGGTGGATATCGTCTCTTTATTTTTCTTTTTTAGATTTCTTATTTTATATAACTTTTTTATAAGAATATTTTTTATTACTCCTTATTACTAATTTGTTAATATCTGTTTTTTACTTGAAAAATGTACTTAATTGTACATTTTCACTTTTCATATTCAAACGTGGTGGAAAGGACACGGAAAGAAACAACTAAAGAGATTTTCCCCGTTCATTTTCTGTGCCTCTGCTTCCTCAGCGGTGCAACAATGGAGCTGTGTGATTTCAGTCCTTGTCATCAAATACACAAAAACTATTTTTTTTTGAAATTTTAGAATTTACCTGACATTTGCTGCCTCTTCGTACACAATGCAACACTCTCATCAAAGCCCCGAGTCAATGCAGTGAAGCTCCTTTGTCAGCTCCACCATTCAAATCCGAGAACACACCTCTTTACATTTTGTCTCAATGTTTTCCATACGATGTTTATTTTTCATAAAACCATAAACCAAGATATTTAAATACTTTAGTTCGATCCATGGGCTGTATAGCGGTAACTGCTGTCTGTTGCCTATGAGACCGTCTCTCTACATCGATGATTCAATTCAGTTTATTTTATAGCCCAATATCACAAATTACAAACTCCCCTCAGAGGGCTTTACAATCTGTACACATACGACATCCCTGACCTTTGACCTCACATCAGATCAGGAAAAACTCCCAAATGATAGAAAAAACCCTTTGAGGGGAAAAAAAGTGAAGAACCCTTCTGGAGAGCAACAGAGGAGGATCCCTCTCCCCGGATGGACAGAAGAATAGATGTCATGTGACCAGATGAACAGAGTTACAGAGTTACATAAACACATTACATGAATATGACAATGTATGAATAATGAGTAGTAGGCATGGACCACGAGCCAGACCTCCACAATCCATGAAACAGAAGGAGGTAGAGAGGGGGCGGGGCATCAGACCAGGTCCAATGGACCCTCTGAGACGTGAAGTCACCAAATACCAACAGAACTAAATCGCTGTAGCTTCATCTCAGCTGAATACATTTATTTTGAAACTGATTGTTTATTTCTGATGCTCTTTACAATACAATTACAATGTGATTTTAGGAAAAACAGAGATGATTGAATCCATATTAAAATTTTATTTATAACCAAGCTGCGTCTGCCTTGCATGGAGCTTCATGTGCTTTGTCAGGTTTCCTTTTCGTGAAAATGTTTGACCACAAATTGAACAACAAAATGGTTTCAGCCTTGTGTGGACAGTTAAGTGTCGTGTCAGATCCCCCTTTTGTGCAAATGTTTTACTACACACTAGACAACTAAATGGTTTCTCCCCGGTGTGGACAGTTAAGTGTCGTTTCAGATGTTGCTCTCGCGAGAATGTTTTGCTACAAATTGAACAACTAAATGGTTTCTCCCCTGTGTGGATAATCACATGTTTTTTAAGAGCACTATGGAATACAAATCTTTTGCCACAAACCGAGCAGTGAAAAGGTTTCACTATTGTTTGGATTCTAGATCGTTTCTTTAGATGTCTCTTGTGGTCAAAGCTTCCAACACATGAAGACGAGCCGATACACATCACTTCACTTCCAGGTACGTCATTGTTTTGCAGATGATTTAAATCTGACTGAGGTTTCTGAGTCTCCTCCCAATCTCTACTGTCATCAGTCTCTGGTTCTGATCTCCTCAAGTCCTCTCCATCAACTTCTGTTTTCAAATGCTCCGCCTCTCTGTTCTCCCCAGTTTGTCTCCCATAAAGCTGTGAGAACGTAGCATCCTCTTCTTCGTCATCGTCATCATCATCTTCACTCTTCACAGAGACAGTAGTGAATGAAAACTTGTTACCAGCCTCCTCCAGACTTTGAAGCTGCTCTCCCTCCTGACTGGTCCAGAGTTCCTCCTGTTCCTCTTTAATGTGTGGGGGGTCTGGTTCCTCCTGGTCCAGACTGGAGCTCCAGACCTGCTGCTCAGGGGGAACCTCTTCTTTTACCACCAACAGCTGCTGGACGTCTGTGGAGAATAATAAAATACATCCACATCTTAGAAAACTGTAATTTCATGTTAACTAATCCAGTGGTCTCACTACTTTCCTGTAATGTGGGAGACATGAAGCACTAAACTAAAAAACTAAAGACGGTTGTGTGTTACCAGCTGTGAGACAAAGTTTTCCCTTTGCTGCTAAAACATAATGAAGCATAACCTGAGGGTGAATGACTGTTACTGTGGTTCTCCAGAGATGTCATGGCCTACTCATCATATTCTACAAACTTAATAGAACACATTTGTTTGGTCCAGATCCCAGAAAAAATAATGAAAATTAAAGCTGCGAGCAGCGCTGTGCGGGTCCTCGCCTTAGTAAGAGCCTGTTAGTTAGCGTCTGTGAGTCAGCGTCTGTGAGTCAGCATCTGTGAGTTAGCGTCTGTAAGTTAGCGTCTGTAAGTTAGCATCTGTGAGTCAGCGCCTGTGAATTAGCGTCTGTGAGTCAGCGTCTGTGAGTCAGCGTCTATGAGTTAGCGTCTGTAAGTTAGCGTATGTGTGTTAGCGTCTGTGTGTTAGCGTCTGTATTAGCGTCTGTGAGTCAGCGTCTGTGAGTTAGCGTCTGTGAGTCAGCGTCTGAATTAGCGTCTGTGAGTCAGCGTCTATGAGTCAGCGTCTGTGAGTTAGCGTCTGAATTAGCGCCTGTGAGTTAGCGTCTGTGAGTCAGCGTCTGTGAGTCAGCGTCTGAATTAGCGTCTGTGAGTCAGCGTCTGTGAGTCAGCGTCTGAATTAGCGTCTGTGTGTTAGCGTCTGTATTAGCGTCTGTGAGTCAGCGTCTGTGAGTTAGCGTCTGTGAGTCAGCGTCTGAATTAGCGTCTGTGAGTCAGCGTCTATGAGTCAGCGTCTGTGAGTTAGCGTCTGAATTAGCGCCTGTGAGTTAGCGTCTGTGAGTCAGCGTCTGTGAGTCAGCGTCTGAATTAGCGTCTGTGAGTCAGCGTCTGTGAGTCAGACGTTTTTTTCCTGCATGGAGCGATGCTGTAAATTATACTCCACTGCAAACAGTCCCCCACTTGCTGTTTCCACCGTGTGGCCCAACATGCAACAACATCATACATTTGAAGGGCAGCTGATCAAATCCCTTCATCAGGAGTTCAGTAATGTGTAGTGGCAAGAAATACACAAGAAGTACTGGAAAAATCACACAAAACTCAAAGTGGCTGACTTTTACTACAGTTTAGAGCATTATCAGGTTATTGGAGTTATTTTTAATATCGAGCCGAATGGGCACTTTTAAGGATGAAAATCATATCATACAACTACATTTAGAATAGTTAATGTGTGCGCTAACTTTGTTCAATGATTTATTAAGGAGGAATTTCGCAAGAATAAGGCATGAAGAAATTAACGAAAAAATAAAAAATAAATCAAAATGGCCGACTTCCGGGTCAGTTTAGAGCATGGTCCCAAGAGACTTTATTTTCAGTTTACATGTTTTACATATGTCTACCAAGTTTCATACATGTAGGTCAAACGTAGCGCTGGGCTGCATAATTTAATATTTGTAGGGGGCGCTATCGAGCCGAATTTCCATTTTTAAGCATTAAAATCATATCAGGTAACTACATCTTTGACTTTAAATGTGTGTGCCAAGTTAAATTACAATTCGAATATGTTTAGTCCCTCCAAAGCCCCTTCGTTGTTTACTGCGAAGAAAAGGTTGCCACGGCAACAGCGTAATACAAAACAAGAAATGCTTTGTGTGCTGGCATCATGAAAGTCTTCTGTTTGTGTGGAACAAATTATGTTGATGTTGATCTGATTTACCTGAGAGAAGCAAGCCAAACTATAGAACATGATACTTCCCGTTACCAGTAGGTGGCGCTACGACTATAATTCAAATTTAGACTGCACATGTCTTCAGGCCTGGAGTCTCATCACACGTGTGACATCTGGAGAGGATGTGGAGTCGAGTTCCATCGGTTTATTCGGTCACGGCGAAGCATCAAACTTCACCGATGCTCCGAAAATGTTCACGGTGAAACATTATCAAGGTCTTCAGTCTGTTCTGACACATTCTGAGAGGGATCTGATTAATCTGTGAGGAGAAGGGTAGAACAGTAGAACACATGTAACTTAATGTTGCCACTAGATGGCGCTATGACTAGGATTAAAATGATCATATGGATGTCTTCAGGGTCAGTGCGTCAAGACATATGAGAAATATTACAGATTACATAACGTATGGCCGAGATAAAACAACTTCCATTTTCATGGTGAATGGTGTTCTTTGCCGTTGCGCCCATAAGAGACATCAACAAGCTTTTGAAGCTGATGATATGGAACCAATAACGAACCACAGAAAGTTTCGTAACAATCGGAGCCAGCGTTTAGGAAAAGTTAGAAAAAAACGTGTTTTTTTTACTAAATTCAAAATGGCGGAACATCGAATTAGGCGCATTTTATTTTCAGCGGAACCTTTTTTGTCGAGGAGACTCCAGCGGACGTGTGTGCCCAATGTCAGAACAATCGGTCATAGTTTTCAGAAGAGGCAGGCGTTCTACCTCAAGGGGGCGCTATAGAGACATTTATAAAGACACGAATGCGAGACCTCCAAATTATCACATTGTTCACAGGTCCTGATATGCAAATGTCTAATTTAACAACTTTTAGGATATGATAAAGGCGCCAAAAACACTTTCATTGCTAGAGAAGAATAAGAATTCCTCGAAATGCATCAGGTTCCTCTACGACGAAGTCGTCACGAGAACCCTAATAATCATGTAAAAATGATAATTCCCACTAATATTGCAACTGCAATTTTGGTCCAAATCTCAAGTTGGAGTGCGTTATTTAAAGACGTGTTTGGGCAGCCACGGTTCAGAAGTACAGAGTGTTATAAGAAACATCTTCACACCACTTTGACGTTCAAGGAGAAGTTTCAGCGCCACCAACGAGCTCCGAACACGGGACTCTCCTCTCATTCAGGAAGAAGAGTCAGGGCCGATGTCGCGGTAGAGAATCGTACGAAGTCTTGACCGGTGTTCTGTTCCACCGGGTTTACTAACTCTGATGACACAGAACTACATTAACAGGTGTTCTGTTCCACCGGGTTTACTAACTCTGATGACACAGAACTACATTAACAGGTGTTCTGTTCCACCGGGTTTACTAACTCTGATGACACAGAACTACATTAACAGGTGTTCTGTTCCACCGGGTTTACTAACTCTGATGACACAGAACTACATTAACAGGTGTTCTGTTCCACCAGGTTTACTAACTCTGATGACACAGAACTACATTAACAGGTGTTCTGTTCCACCGGGTTTACTAACTCTGATGACACAGAACTACATTAACAGGTGTTCTGTTCCACCAGGTTTACTAACTCTGATGACACAGAACTACATTAACAGGTGTTCTGTTCCACCGGGTTTACTAACTCTGATGACACAGAACTACATTAACAGGTGTTCTGTTCCACCAGGTTTACTAACTCTGATGACACAGAACTACATTAACAGGTGTTCTGTTCCACCAGGTTTACTAACTCTGATGACACAGAACTACATTAACAGGTGTTCTGTTCCACCGGGTTTACTAACTCTGATGACACAGAACTACATTAACAGGTGTTCTGTTCCACCAGGTTTACTAACTCTGATGAAACAGAACTACATTAACAGGTGTTCTGTTCCACCGGGTTTACTAACTCTGATGACACAGAACTACATTAACAGGTGTTCTGTTCCACCAGGTTTACTAACTCTGATGACACAGAACTACATTAACAGGTGTTCTGTTCCACCGGGTTTACTAACTCTGATGAAACAGAACTACATTAACAGGTGTTCTGTTCCACCAGGTTTACTAACTCTGATGAAACAGAACTACATTAACAGACCGATTCACCTAATGCACTTTATTTCATGTGAGGTTTATGGCATCTACATGGAAGTTAAGTGAGTGGCACATTAAGAAAAGAATACAGTATGTATTTTAGTGACACAATGAGGATGCAATATGCACTTTATTTTCACTTACCAACAAATAATTTCAGTTCAGTGCGTTTTCTGCAGAAAAACCTTTTGATGCAGTTTTGACCACTGATTTATTAATATGTGATTTACATATTAGAATATCCAGGTTGTACACAGCTAGTTTTCATGAAAATAATAATATTGCAGTATATTGTGAAACGTATGCTTGCCAACACAGAGCCAAATATAGATATTAATTACTTAAAGAACTTAAAGAATACCTAAATAACCTGTGGCTGTAGCGTTACATGAACATTTAGGATGTCCAATGTGATATTCATGTGTGAAGCTCTTAAATCACGGCTGTCCCACGGAGCCTCGAGGACAAGGAGCTCACCAATACGAGAAGTACGGGAATGCAAATCAGGCAAAATGTAATTCACTTTGACGTCACTCAGAAGTCCCGCCCGTGAAACTTTAACCTGCTCGCTCGTATCTCTACATCTATTTGGTTACAACCCTCGTCCTCGGATTGGCTGGATATCACACCCGACAGAACATGATAAACTATGCGAGTGTCCTTTGCTCTCGGAGTGACGTCAAAGCGCTCGTCAAAGTAAATTACAGAGAGCTCTCATTTGCGCTCTCAAATCTTGACAGTGATTTGCCTTCATATAAGTATGCCGCTCGCTTCATTTGTAAAAAATGAGCAAGCCGTGAGGGCTGACTCCAGGCTAAGAAGTCGACATGCAACAATGGTGTTGATTTCTGGAGAGAAGTGAGAGTTCTTAACAACCGTAGAACATCTTTGCCGTGCACTGGAATCAGGAACAGACAATATTGCCGAGTTATGGCGACAGCATTATCGTACTTTATTCAACTGCATCAGTGGTGACTTGTGGTGTCAATAACAATGATGTCACATGAGGTGTACCAGGCTATACATAAGCTAAAGCAAGTGGTTTACACCATATTACTGCCGAACACCTTAAATATGCTGCGAGAACTCCTTTTTAGCGGCTTCGTGACTCATGAAACGTGACCAGACTCCACGCCGTCGGTTCCGTTAGTGAACGTCATTAAAAACATTACAGCATCCTGTCAAAGGTCCTGTTGGACAGAATGAAAGAGTCCATTCACTCCTCAGATAACCAGTTTGGCTTTAAAGCCAAACATGGAAATAAATATGCCCTAAAAAAGGAAATTGTCAACAAATATAGAGGTCAAAGGTCATCCGTTCTCATGTGTTTTATTGAGACCTCCAAACATTTTGACCGTGTTCATCATGGAAAGCTGTTTGTCAAAATGAGTCAAAGAGGCGTCTCCAAACACATTGAGAGGTCTGGCCCACCAGACTATGCAGGTAGAAGGGGGTCAGCAATGGGGTCCGAGCAGGGGGGGTCTGGTCCCCAGTTCTTTTTAATCTATATATTGATCATCTGTCCAAGCAGTTGAAAGCTGGCAATACTGGGTGGATGATTGGTAATACTTTAGTTAATCATTACGTATGCAGATGATCTTGTGATTCTTAGTCCACGTGGTGCTGGTCTACAGCAGCTCCTTACTGTATGTGGTGGACCAGGATATACAATACCAGTAAGAGGTCTATCTAGTCCACGTGGTGCTGGTCTACAGCAGCTCCTTACTGTATGTGGTGGAAGAGGTCTTTCCTGATCTGTAGAACCAAAGAGGTTCAAATTGTCTGATAACTAGCTTGGTGTGTCATGTGATGAGGTCATGTGATGAGGTCATGTGATCTATGCACCAGCAAACCTTCCCTCACGCTAGTGAACCGCTTGTGGCTGCAGGAGTTAATTCCCTTCATGAACTCTTTTCATGAGTCTCCTGCAAACTTTGACAATTCATCGCAAAGTGACATCAAACACGAGGTGACCAGTGGAAGAAGGTAAACAAAGAGGACACGTGTGTTTACCTGGAAAATCACACAGGAAAGAGCCTGGAAGACGTAAAACATATAAAATACCCACATTTGTCCATGACATTTGTGGCGTTGTCTGGAGCAAAGTGCGGTTTCAAGCCCTTACATCCCTCTGAATCCACCTTTTACCAGGAGAGGTCGGTAACTCTCTCGTTGTTTGTTCACTCTTAGCTCTGCCAGGTGGCTGAAGTCTCGTACTGGAGAACATTTAAGCTTTTGTTCCTTTACAGTTTCTGTGTGAACATCACAATAGTAGTACAGTAAAAAGTACAATATTCACATCTGAGGTGTATTGTAATAAAACGCATGAAAGTATTTAAATACTTCAGTAACTCTACCTCAGTACATGAAGTGAATACTTCCACCAGAACTGGTTCCATCAGTTTAAAGCGATAAAGAAACAAAGAACCAACCTGCTCTTTGATTCCGGACTTCCGGGTTGAACACGGCGTCCAGTCGTTTCCGGTGTCGCTCGTTCTCCTCTCTGGAACTACAAAGTTCCTCCTCGTACTCTGCTATGGTTCTTTCAAACAGCCCAAATATCTCTTGCGCAGCCGCAGTTAGTCGCTGGTTGACTAAACATCTCAGCATTTGGACTTTAGACATCTTCACACAACGACAGAAACGTTTCCTCCACACAAACTCCGTCACAAAGCCCGTTTGCTCTCCTTTAAACTGGGACTAGCGCTGTGTTGCTGACTTCCGTCCCCGTCGGTCTGTTAGCATGCTAAGCTAACTTGAATATCTTTGTAGGCTACCGGGAGATGAGTCCGAGGAACAACATCCAGAAACAAAGGTGAACCTCTAGAAGTCCATTCAGAGGTTTATCCAGACATACAGAAACTCTGCTGGATCAGGACTGAAGGAGCTAACTGACACTTTAGCAACGCAACAACGAGACGACAATGTTGCTGCTGACGGCGGCCGCCATGTTGCTAATGGAGGAACATCCGGGTCAGCTTCAAAATAAGAGCCTGAGATCTTCTATGTTGACTTCACTCAGTGGCTCTCAAACTGCGGGACGGGCCCCTCTAGTGGGTTGCGGTTACAGGTGGGGCGCTATGTTACGACAATAACGGGTTACGCTTGCGCATGCGCGACGGCCAAGATTCTTGGCGACTCGCCACGTCCTACAGGAGATTGACTTTGTTGCCCTTCAAAACAAAAGCTCAACATTGAACATGAATTAAGAGTGGGCGTATAAAGCCATATATCTGCACTCAATCTGTTTTGTTTTGCAAGGGTTGCATGTTATTGTTGTTTTGAAAAGATATGCAGTGCACAACTGAGTAAAACTCTTTGTTGCCAAATATTTGAACTTGTTTGAAACATTTTTACAGGTTGCGCTTTATTGTTATTATCTTGAAATAATATTCAGTGCAAAACAGGTTAATTGCAGCCACACTAAGATATTTTTTGCCAAATATTAGGTTTTTGCACAGACATAACTTTATTTGTATTGTTCTAACAAAATGATTGCACATTTTATTTATTTTTGTCTGATGGAGCAATCTTGTTTAGTTGAAAGTGATTACAATTTTCAATTCAAAATTCCAATATTAAACTAGATTCGTTATTACAAAGAGTCTTATTTTAATCTTATTTTATTTGTATTTTATTTTTGAAATTATTATTTACTGTTCATAATTTATTATTATTATATTGTTTTTAGTTAATTGTAATATTGTAAAAAATCAAATAAAAAGATTCAGTTAAGTAAATTATAATTTAGAATAATAATAATAATATACTACTACTACTACTACTACTACTGACTCTAAAATAAAAAAATATATTTTTATATTGTTTTCCTGATCATTTTTACACCGCTGATGACATATTGAGTTTGACTTGTTTTATATATTTTACAATTTAAATGTACTGACAGTTATGGCTCACTTGAGCACAAATAACACTGCTGGTTTGTTTATGATGACGAGTCAGTATTGGACTCATCTCAGATGGGGATGAGTCCAATGAGGGTGGTGTCATCGATGGAGATGAGTCCAATGAGGGTGGTGTCATCGATGGAGATGAGTCCAATGAGGGTGGTGTCATCGATGGAGATGAGTCCAATGAGGGTGGTGTTATCGATGGGGATGAGTCCAATGAGGGTGGTGTCATCGATGGAGATGAGTCCAATGAAGGTGGTGTCATCGATGGGGATGAGTCCAATGAGGGTGGTGTCATCGATGGAGATGAGTCCAATGAGGGTGGTGTCATCGATGGAGATGAGTCCAATGAGGGTGGTGTTATCGATGGGGATGAGTCCAATGAGGGTGGTGTCATCGATGGGGATGAGTCCAATGAGGGTGGTGTCATCGATGGAGATGAGTCCAATGAGGGTGGTGTCATCGATGGAGATGAGTCCAATGAGGGTGGTGTTATCCACCCTCATTGGACTCATCTCCGATGGGGATGAGTCCGCCTACAGGTGGTAGACTGACCATCTGGTGACCTGGTGCAGCCAGAACAACCTGGAGCTCAACGCTCTGAAGACAGTGGAGATGGTTGTGAACCACCAGCTGCTCCACAACTAACCATGAGTGTCTGTAGTCCGGCCTTCTTCTGTGCACGGAGAGCAGACAGCGCTGATAAAATGTTATATAAGATAACGTTAGCTAACATTTAACGTTAGCTATGTTTTATGGAAACACGTCATGGTAAAACAAACAAATTCACTTCCGTAAAGCAAAACCATTTTGGGCATCTGAACAACATTGAAACACACTTAGCGTAGCAATACATTTAACGTTCTACCAGAGAAAATGCCCCTTAATTTACTTACGTTAAATAATTGCTAGCTAGCTAGCATGTTAACCTAAACTAGCATTAGCTAGCTAATAGCCACCAGCTTCAATGACACATATGTTGCTTCACACTTGACGTTAAAACAATATTTTATATAATGATAAACGGCCTGTATAAGTAAGTATATTTAATTATTGCCTTCTGAAATACTATATTCCAGAAACTGAGTTTTCGCCATCACCGTGAGTTCAAGAAGAAAGAGCGCGTTAAAACCAGATGTGTAAGTCAGGAGAGCGCAAGAGCTCCGCCCCCAAAGCTCCGCCCCCAGAGCTACTTCATCACTGCAGGTGCAAAAAGAAAACCCAGATCAACACTCAACTCTACATATTTATATAATCATCCATGTTTTTATGTCTTTAAGACATTCTTGAATTTTAGCGAGCTGGTTGGTCTCCTCTGGTTTGATCGATAGATATAATTGAGTATCGTCTGCATAGCAATGAAAGTTTCCGGATAATGTTGCCCAAAGGAAGCATATATAAGGTATCTTTCACGAGTAAAAAGGGCCCACGACTTAAAAACACCCTGATAAAACGGAGGCAGCCCACTTAACTTTAAAATGCTAGAATCCATTAAAAACAGAGCAGTATCCAGCCCCAGGTTGTTAGCACGTCTGAGGATGCAGCTGGCCACATCTCGCCACACTAAAAACTCCGGACTAGTCAGGTATTTTTTAACAAACTGAATTCTAAAAGTGGCTGTCCGGCTGGCCAGGTGGACCAGGCCCTGTCCCCCCTCCTCTCTGGCTAAAAACAGCACCCCTTGTGGCACCCAGTGTAGACCCTCCCAAAAAAAATCCACCATTTTTTTTTGTATGTTGGCTAGAAAGCCCGAGGGAGAGTCTAGGCATGTTAGGCGGTGCCACAGCTGGGATGCGATAAGATTATTTAAAACCAGTGCTCTACCTTTAAAAGACATCTGAGGGAGCAGCCACTTCCACTTGGAAAGTTTTCCCTCGATCTTTTCTGTGACGCCCTCCCAATTCTTTTGGACCACATTTTCTTGTCCAAGATATATCCCAAGATATTTAAAACCGTCCTTCCTCCACACTAGTTTCTGGGGAAGGACTGGGAGGCCGCTACACCATTCACCGACAGCGAGGGCCTCACTTTTCTTCCAGTTCACCCTCGCTGCCGATGTCCTGCTAAAACCCTCTACAATGTTAGTTAAAAGGTCTGCATCCCTCTGGTCCTTAATAAAAACAACAATATCGTCGGCATAAGCCGATAAAATCATTTTCTCATTAAAACCAGGTAAAACCAGTCCTTGCAGGCTAGAGCGTATCTTGATAAGGAGGGGCTCCAGGGAGAGTGCATAGAGCATCCCGGACAGAGCACATCCCTGCCGGACCCCTCTACCCACTCTAAAAGGAGCACACAGACTGCTGTTTATCTTCAGCACACTCTCAACCTCATTGTACAACACCTTGATCTTAGCTATGAAGCCAGCGCTGAACCCAAACTTCCCCATGACTTTCCAGAGGAAGCTGTGTTCAACGCGGTCAAAAGCCTTTTCCTGATCTAGAGAAATCAGACCAGTGTTAATACCCAACGAGCTGGAGACCTCCAACACATCCCGAATGAGGTAGACATTGTCTACCATGGACCTGCCGGGTACACAATAGGTCTGGTCCCGATGGATGACCTGCTCCATAGCTTCCCTCAGCCTGGAGGCGAAGACTTTGGACAGAAGCTTGTAATCCACACACAGCAGAGACACAGGACGCCAGTTTCCGATGTCCTGCAGGTTTCCTTTTTTTGGCAGGAGTGTTATCACTGCTCTCCGGCAGGACATCGGCATGGAACCAGAGGCCAGACTCTCATTAAAAACATCTAATATGTCCCCAGCAAGTATCTCCCAGTACGCTTTATAAAACTCGGCAGGGAGGCCATCAAGGCCGGGAGCACGCCGTCCCTGCATGCCCTGCAAGGCGGCCTTCAGCTCCTGCAGTCTTATGGGCCTGCTGAGCTCCTCATTAATGTCCTCAGAGACCTGAGGCAGCTCCCCACAGAACCTCTGCATTAAAGACTACTCCTCCCTGTACTCACTGGTATACAGGGAGGAGTAAAAGTCCACCGCTCTCCTCCTGATCTGGCTTGGTTCCACAACTGGCTGCCCTGCGTTTCCTAACAGTGAGTGGATTACCCTCCTCTGCCCACTCTTCCTCTCCAGGCCAAAGAAGAAGCTAGAGGGAGTGTCCATATCCGTGATGGTCTGGAATCGGGACCTGACCAGTGCACCCTGAACTTTAACGTCTAACAAGTCGGCCAAAGCCACCTTTTTTCCTTTGAGGACTTCAATATGTCCTCGATCTCCTGTGGACTCACTTAAACTCTCTAGGTCCACTATATCAGTCTCCAGGTCCTTCATAGATCTGGTGATGTCTCGGGTGACGTTGAAAGTATGCTGCTGACAAAGAAGCCTAATCTCAATCTTACCATGGTCCCACTGCCTAAGACTACTAAAATCACTCTTCCTCAGCCTAAAAACATCCCAGAAATAAATAAGAACCTCTCTAAATTTGTTATCAAAAGTTAAAACTGAATTAAAATGCCAATACGCGCTCTTGGGTAAAATGTTTCTAATAAAAACATGACATAAAAGCAAAGAATGATCAGTAAAACCGGCAGGAACAATACTGCACATTTTAAAAATATTAAAATGGTGCTTAAAAACATAAATACGGTCTAACCTGGCTGAGGAGATCCTCCCCTCCCTAAAGTGGGACCATGTGTACTGTCGGCAGTCGGCATGCATCCTTCTCCACACATCCACCAGGCCATGAGAATGGACCAGCCTCCTCAGAACCTGCTGTGAAGCTGGATGTGGCTCTGTGTGGTTACGGTCCTTTAAACCATCTTCCGTACAGTTAAAATCCCCCCCCAAGAATAAAAAATCCTCCGAGGCACAGCCATTTAAAACATCATTAACTTTTTGTAAAAACAGCTTCCTCTCTGCACCGGTTGCTGGAGCATACACATTGATAAAAACAACAGTAAAAAGGTCGAACCGTGCTTTAACTAAAAACAACCTCCCCTCGATGATGTGTTTGACCTCCAGTGAGACCGGGATAAAAGACCTGGAGAAGAGGAAGCCCACTCCTCCACTGAGGTTTGTGTGGTGACTCAGGAGGACTTCCCCTTCCCACTCCCTCCTCCAGTCGGCCTCGTTGGTGCTGTCGCTGTGGGTCTCTTGTAGGAAGAGAACATCAATACCTTTCATCTTTTTAAATTCATAAATAGATGTTCTCTTCCTAACATCCCTGGCTCCATTAACATTTAAAGTTCCGACTCTGAAAGTATCCATTAAAAGAAAAATGTTTAAAACACAAACAAAAAACAATAAATTAATTAAAACACACATTGGAGCTTTCGGCATCACCCTCATCCATCATTTCCTTTATTTTTGTGGCAATTTTTCTTAATCTAAAACCCTCCTGGTCAGTGAAGCCGGACTCCTCCTTCCGGCTCATGTGGTGTCTGGCTGAGGTATAAAATAAATTTAGGTTAGGAAAGAAGTCAACAACGTTGACTCCTTTCCTGCCTTTTGTCCTTTGTTTTGTCCTTTGTAAAAAAATCCTAATTTTCTCTGCCGTGTACATTTTTTGTTGCTGACTTCTAGTTAAAACCGCAGGAGCATTGCTGCTGTCAGACACCTCCTCGTCACTGCTGTCTGACCTCTGCCCCCGACCCGTCTCCTTGGCTTCCCCCACCTTGCTGGCCTTGGTGCCACTGCCTGCCTTCTGGGCCCGCTTCTTCCTCTTTGAGGCAACTTTAAAAACCCCAACTTCCATCTCCGCTTCTTCCACCTGCTCAGCCCACCCACCTACACTTTCCTCCTCCGCCTCTACTTCCCCACCAACCTGCTGTGCTACCTCCACGGGCTTCTCCCCAGCACCATTACCCCCCATTTCCTTTTCTTCTCCTCCATCCTCACCATTTCCCACCTTAACCAAAGCCTCCCCCCTGCTGCTCTGGACACCCTCACCATCATTACCACCACCACCATTATTACCACCAACACCCTCACCACCACCATTATTACCACCACCATTATTCCAACCATCACCCTCACTCACCTCACTCACACCACTCACACTCAGCTCAGGCACAGCAGCATCCACCCTGCGCCGTGGAGCCGGAACAGGCCGCCCAGACGCCGCAGCCGCACCCGCTCCCCCGACCGGAGACGCAAGCGCCGCCGCCGCACCCCAGGCAGGAGACGGCCGGTGCGGAGCGCTGGGCGGGCCCGCCGCGACTCCGCCCGGGCCAGGCGGAGCCGGGTCACCGCGCTTCGGACAGGCTCTCGCGGTGTGCCCCTCCTCACCGCAACTAAAACATTTCATCACCGACGATGTCGCATAAATCTCGTAGTCAAAATCATCTACTTTCACCCTGAAGCGGAGGTTGAGGTCCTCGTTCCGGTTGTTAAGTATCATATACAAGTATCTACGGTGGGACACTACGTGCTTCAGCAACTGATCTTTACACCCAGACAAGATCTTCCTGATCGGGGAAACCACCTTCCCGTGTCTGGAGAGCTCTCTGCTGAGGACCTCGTCGGTGATGAACGGAGGGACATTAGATACAAGGACTCTAGTAGCCGGTTGCACTAACGGAAACACCTGGACAAACAAATCGTTCACCGTGAGGCCCGCCTCCACCACACGGTTCACCTTCTCCACCTGGTCCAGGAAGATGACCACGGCGCCGTTCATGCGCGCGGCCGACTTAATGCTGCTGTGCCCGACCTTCGCCCCCACAGCCATCCCGATGTCCTCCACGCTGCACGAGAAAGCGGCCGCGATCTTAATGCCGTGCTTCCTCGTGAGGTGGGACAACGTGTCTCCATTCACCATGGCGTCTGACGCCGACCGGCGAGACACCGGCAGGAGGAAACAAACACCCAAAGAAAAACCACAAACTACCCCAAAAATACACAACCAACAACCCAAACTACGGTGAAACCCAACCAATAAACCAAATGAAATTAAAGTACATAACTAAGGGGAAAAAACAATTCGAAAAAAGGATCCGCTCACTCAGAAAACGCTCACTCACACACGCTCACACACGCAAACTCCCAGCATGCACCGAGAGAGAGAGAGAGAGAGAGACACACCTAGACCAGGTGAACACACCCACACAAACACACACAGAGAGAGATTTTTTTTTTATTTTTACAAAAACTTTATTTCTACATAGAACAATACGAACATACAGACACACTACCTAACTACACCCAACAACAAAAACCCTCAACACCCTTTGTGTCCCTGAGAGGTCCTGAGACCGCACTCAGTATGGAGTCGGGAGTTTCCTCTTCTTCCTCCTGCAGCATCTTCTTCTCAACCTCCTCCTCCTCCTGCAGCATCTCCGTCCTGTCCTTCTCCTCCTCCTGCAGCATCTTCTTCTCAACCTCCTCCTCCTGCAGCCTCTCTGTCCTCCTCCTCCTCCTGCAGCCTCTCCGTCCCGTCCTTCTCCTTCTCCTGCAGCATCTCCGTCCCGTCTTTCTCCTCCTCCTGCAGCCTCTCCGTCCCGTCCTTCTCCTCCTCCTGCAGCATCTTCTTCTCAACCTCCTCCTCCTGCAGCCTCTCTGTCCTTCTCCTCCTCCTGCAGCCTCTCCGTCCCGTCCTTCTCCTCCTCCTGCAGCATCTCCGTCCCGTCTTTCTCCTTCTCCTGCAGCATCTCCGTCCCGTCCTTCTCCTCCTCCTGCAGCATTTTCTTCTCAACCTCCTCCTCCTGCAGCCTCTCTGTCCTTCTCCTCCTCGTGCAGCCTCTCCGTCCTGTCCTTCTCCTCCTCCTGCAGCCTCTCCGTCCCGTCCTTCTCCTCCTCCTGCAGCCTCTCCGTCCCGTCCTTCTCCTCCTCCTGCAGCCTCTCCGTCCCGTCCTTCTCCTCCTCCTGCAGCCTCTCCGTCCCGTCCTTCTCCTCCTCCTGCAGCCTCTCCGTCCCGTCCTTCTCCTCCTCCTGCAGCCTCTCCGTCCCGTCCTTCTCCTCCTCCTGCAGCCTCTCCGTCCCGTCCTCCTCCTCCTGCAGCATCTCGGTCCCGTCCTTCTCCTCCTCCTGCAGCCTCTCCGTCCCGTCCTTCTCCTCCTCCTGCAGCATCTCTGTCCCGTCCTTCTCCTCCTCCTGCAGCCTCTCCGTCCCGTCCTTCTCCTCCTCCTGCAGCATCTCTGTCCCGTCCTTCTCCTCCTCCTGCAGCATCTCTGTCCCGTCTTCTTCTTGCATCATCTCTCCTTTGTCCTCGGAGCAGGGCAGCCACCGCCGCCTCTGGAAGTCTCTGCAGGACCTCCTCATCCTCCCTCATCTCTCTCTCCACATTCTGCTCTATCTTCCTCAGTCTGTAGCCCTCCTGCTTTGTAAAGCTTGTACCTGCTTCACCGGCCATGTGGTGCCTAATGGACCTAGCGAGCCTCGGCATGTCCGAGAAGTGGTTCTCTATCACCACCCTCTGGTTCTTGGTCCTGACTAGATACCCCCTTATCCTGCCCACGCTGTACACTCCTGGCCTCTCATGCTCCTCATCACAGGAGTCACCCTCAGCATCTGAGTAGGAGTCCTCCTCCAAAACGGCCTCAGACTCCTCCCCTTTGCCCGAAGCCCCCTTCTTAGCCTGCGAGCTTTCCTCATCCTCCCTCCTCTTCCTCTTCCTCTTCAGACAGAGAGCCTGACTCTTCTCCTCGTCCTCCTCCATGACAACCTCACCGTCTGCTAACTCGACCTCAGCCTCCTGCCCACGTTTATCCCTCCCTGCCCCTTCCTCCTCCACCTGCTGCACCCCACCTCCCCCCTCCATGCTCCCCCTCAGCACCCCACATCCCCCCTTTGTGCTCCCCTCCTGCCCCCCACCCGCCTCCTCCCGGCCTCCCTCCTTGTCCCCTCCCTCCTCCCGGCCTCCCTCCTTGTCCCCTCCCTCCTCCCGGCCTCCCTCCTTGTCCCCTCCCTCCTCCCGGCCTCCCTCCTTGTCCCCTCCCTCCTCCTGGCCTCCCTCCTTGTCCCCTCCATCCTCCTGGCCTCCCTCCTTGTCCCCTCCGTCCTCCTGGCCTCCCTCCTTGTCCCCTCCGTCCTCCTGGCCTCCCTCCTTGTCCCCTCCTTCC